>NC_081399.1:2026840-2079340 GCF_030684315.1 Stegostoma tigrinum
GCCTCGCTGCGAGTGTCCTAGGAGCTGTCACTAAGCCAGACCATGGTGATCTGCAGTTTCTGACGGTGAGAGATGTTGGTGTGGGTCTTCTCCCGGGACATACGTTCACACTGATTGTCACTAATCCAGGACGGGGCTTTCCCTGGGCTAGCCTGCCTGAGGACCTCCCTCAGCTGTTTAACCATCCCGTTCCCATAGACAGTGCACAGAGTGCGGATTTACAACTCGCTGTTTTGGCCCTGAGAGGTCTGGCAATTCCTCTGGTGGGATCCTCCAGTGTGGTCACTAAATGATGAGGCAGTCTGATTGTCCCCTGGTGTTCCCATGGTCTCCCATTAATTGTCTGTTTTCAGTCTCTCCAGGGCTTCTTTGACTTGTTGGGTCAAGATCATCAGTTTATTGTCTGAATTAGCCAGGTCAAGGGTGTTGAGTGATCACAATCCTGCCCCACATGCTGTGGCGAGATTTACAGACTTTTCTTTCTCTTTCATCTCATAAATGCTCTCCTGGGATTCCCTGAGCGATCCCTGTCCCTCATCCCAGCATTGTATGGATCAAGTGGGAGTATAATCGCTTTAATGGGGGAGGACATCACTCGGGTAATTGTGTCCCTGATACGTATGTTATGATTGGCATTCGTTCACAGTGAACTTTATAGAACAAGGTTATTGCTGTGGGTTTAATGACAAGTCCATTCCGAGCACATGGTGTGTGTGTGTGGGGCAAGCTGAGGGAGGAAGCTTCACACTTGCTCCATCACAGTTTTTAAATTTGTTCTCAAGGAATTCTCCAGCTGGGCGTTCCCAGAGCATGAGTGCCTGAAATCTGACTCCTTGTCAAGTCTATATGCCAGACACCCCACTACTTTGCACGTGTTCTTGGAGAAACCCCAACAATATTTTGTGATCCATGAGCCCCGAGAACACAATGTTGAACTGCCATGCGGTTTCTTGAAGTCTACGAGCTGATGGGCCCACGTGAATATCACGAATTCCGCCGGGTGGAAGCAGAGGGTCCCATCAACACACACTGCAGTGTCTGGTGGGTCATTTTACGGGTATCGTTGTCACATACTTCTTCCCTGTGGTTGTGCTACATCTTTGCATACAGTCATTATCAAGCGATACACAAGAAACGCTGTTTCAGCCCAAGCTATGCCTGCCTCTTCGTAGGTTACGTGGAACAGTCCCTCTTCCGCGCCTGCACTGGCCCCAAACCCCACCACTTCCTCCGTTACATTGATGACTGTATCGGCGCCACCTCTTGCTCCCCAGAGGAGCCGGAACAGTTCATCCACTTCACCAACACCCTCCAACCCAACCCCAAGTTCACCTGGGCCATCTCCAACTCATCCCTCACCTTCCTGGACCTCTCTGTCTCCATCTCAGGCAACCAGCTAGAAAATGATGTCCATTTCAAACCCGCTGCCTCCCACAGCTACCTCAAATTCACCTCCTCCCACCCACCCTCCTGCAAAAATTCCCTATTCCCAATTCCTCCGCCTCTGCCTCATCTGCTCCCAGGATGAGGCATTCCACTCCCGCACATCCAGATGTCTGCATTCTTCAAGGACCGCAACTTTCCCCCGCAGTGGTCAAGAACACCCTTGACTGTGTTTCCCACATTTCCCGCAACAAGTCCCTCACACCCCACCCCCATAATAACCGCCCTAAGATAATCCTCCTTGTCCTCACATACCACCCCACCAACCTCCAGCTGCAATGCATCATCCTCCGACACTTCCGTCATCTAAAATCCGACCCCACCACCCAAGACATTTTTCCCTCCCCACCCTTGTCTGCTTTCCGGAGAGACCACTCTCTCCGTGACTCCCTTGTCCGCTCCACAGTCTGCTCCAACCCCACCACACCCGGCACCTTCCCCTGCAACCGCAGGAAGTGCTACACTTGCCCCCACAACTCCTCCCTCACCCCCATCCCATGCCCCAAGATGACTTTCCACAATAAGCAGATGTTCACCTGCACATCTGCCAATGTGTAATACTGTATCCACTGCACCTGGTGTGGCTTCCTCTACATTTGGGAAACCAAGCGGAGACTTGGGGACTGCTTTGCAGAACACCTCCGCTCGGTTCGCAATAAACAACAGCATCTCCCACTCACGAACCATTTTAATTCCCCTTCCCATTCCTTAGATGACATGTCCATCATGGGCCTCCGGCAGTGCCACAATGATGCCACCCGAAAGTTGCAGGAACAGCAACTCATATTCTGCTTGGGAACCCTGCAGCCCAATGGTATCAATGTGGGCTTCACAAGCTTCAAAATCTTCCCTCCCCCCGCTGCATTCCAAAACCAGCCCAACTCGTCCCCTCCCTGCCACTGCATCCCAAAACCAGCCCAGCTCGTCCCTGCCTCCCTAACCTGTTCTTCCTCTCAGCTATCCCCTCCTTCCACCTCAAGCTGCACCTCCATTTCCTACCTGCTAACCTCATCCCACCTCCTTGACCTGCCCGTCTTCCCTGGACTGACCTATCTACTCCCTGCCTCCCCACCTATACTCTCCTCTCCACCTATCTTCTTTTCTCTCCATCTTCGGTCCGTCTCCCCCTCTCTCCCTATTTATTTCAGAGTCCTCTCCCCATTACCGTCTCTGATGAAGGGTCTAGGCCCGAAACGTCAGCTTTTATGCTCCTAAGATGCTGCTTGGCCTGCTGTGTTCATCCAGTTTCACACTTTGTTGTCTTAAATGCTCTTTAAGGGTCAAATTGCTGCCTTTGAGAAGCAGCGCCAATGCATTTCCTGAAAAGAGAGCATTTTCTTCGAATATCCTGGTCTAATGTCTGACTCTGTGTTCAGCATGACTTTAGAAAATGCTCAAATTATTCAATTGTCTCCCGGTCTTGATCCCATTCCCCTCTCCCCGTCCTCCCTGACAGAATAAATGTGCCCCATGTGGAGGATGTGGTGTGGAGGGGTTTTTCCCAGTACATTAAAGTCGTTTGTGATTTCGGGATGGCGCTGATGAACTCCTGGTGGTCAGCATTTTTGCTGGCAGACTGCTATTAATTCATGAAAAATGTACTGAGCAGCAATGCTCCTTCATGGTTGGGGATTCAACTCATTATTGCATTTGGTTTATTCATTGACAGATATTTGAAAAACAACAAAGCCAAACAATGCTGTAGGTTTGATCTCCCCAAGGAGCTTCCACACACTATAAGGCAACGTCTCTGGGAATGCTTCACCTCAGAGTTTCAAACAAACGGCTTGTCAGTTGGCAGAAGGGACAGATCAGCTCGCACAGAAGGAAATGTATCGAACAATTCAACTCGTGGAGAGAGTGTTTGACACCTTCCTTGCTATTATTGGCATCCCTGGTATGACATCATGACAACTGAACTTGTTTTGATCTGTTGCTGATCTGCTCTCTGGCTTTATCTTTCGAACAACAATGTTTCTAGCTCAGTAACTGGCCATCCTTATCCAGACCCCAGGACAGTGACTGCACTACATTGTGCAGCATTCCCCATGCAATTCCCCAGTGACAGAGACTCCCAACTTCACTGCTGATGCAGCATTTTCTGATCTCAGTGCACTGTCAGCTGGTCTGGTTCGATGCTGTTTGAAGATGTGAGGAGAGATCAGGCAAGTTAGTTCTGAAGAAGGGTCATTGGACTCGAAATATTAACTCTGCTTTCTCTCTCACAGATGCTGCCAGTCCTGCTGAGCAACTTCTGTTTTGTTGCACAAATGAGGCCTGTTTTCCCCAGAATTTAGAAGATTAAGAGGCAAATTGAGCAATGCCTTACAAGATACCAACAGGTCGAGACAGAAAAAAAGATGAGCTATGTTTATTGTTTGGGGATTCTAGATTGAGAGAGCTGGGCCTGAGAATGAGGACCAGACCATTCAAGAGAGATGCTGGGTGCTCTCCCACACGCAGAGAGTGGGGCAGGTTTGGAATTCTCTTGAACAATTGGATCAGTTGTACTTTTAAATTCTGATGTAGTATTTTGTTGTTAAGCAAAAAACTTAAGGGATATGTGCCCCGTTTTGATTTGTCAAGCTTCATCTCACTCAAATCTGTTCTGGAAATTCTCCCCTCACCCATCTCTCATCAGGAATTTAAGTCTCGACAGATTTCCCTCCTCATACCTACACATCGAGACGTTTGCAGTGAAAGTTTACAGAGTAAATACCACAGCAGTCTTGACTGTCACATGTTGTCACTAAGGGATCCCTGCATACTCTGTTATGCTACATATCTGTAAGACACATGGAGTAATCCTGTTCAAAATCTTACCCAGGTTCTAATAACCTGTTTTCTGATCGTTTTGGAGGTCAGGAGTAACTCACTGCCACTTCTCAGCATGCTCATGTTGAAGAAGCTCTGCTCCTCTCTCCAGCTGTTCCAATCTTTTTTCTTGCCCACCGTCATTAATTTCTAGTTTTTTGCCCAGCTCTCCCTTCGGTTCCATCCAAACCTATTGTTTATACCGTATCCCTCTCCCTACCCTATCTTCTGCATATATATTGACAATTTCCTGGTTACAATCAGTTTTGAGGAAGAGTCGCTCAACTTATAACATTAACAATTATTTGCCTCCACAAATGCAGCCAGAGCTGATGAGCTTTTGCAGCAATTTCTGCTTTTGTTTCTGATTTACAGCATCATTTTTATTCTTTTTATTTTTACTCAGTCCTAATACTGAGTTGGGATCGATGTTTACATTTGGATTCTTTGTCTGCCAAAGTGGAACTGAGAACTAGGAAAATCTATTGCAGCCATTCAAATTGTTCCCTTGGAACCAAGCAAAATAACAGACTTCCTTCTGTTCTCCCAGCAGGGTTTGACAGCTCAGTCTCCTTCCCAACACCACAATCTCTGGATTGATCGGGCAGGAGTCAACCTGAGATGAGTGTGAAAATCTTATAATGCAAACACACTCTATCACAAATACTTCTGTTCAGACAGTACACTACATTTTGTGGTAAAATCTTATGGTTGCCCTATGGAACAGGCAGGGGAAATTTCTGATCAGGAATTCATTGCATTTTCTCCCCATTTGCCTTCTACAGGTAATTTGCTGGCGATTGTCATCCTTTCCTGGGGAAAGTGCGGTGTATGCCAGTGCACTACTCGTTACCTGTTGGCTATGGCAGCTGCCGATATGACGGTCATTTTCACTGATATTATACTGATGGGTTTTCGTTATTATTATTACCCACGATCTTTCCTGGACATCACTCCTGTATGTAATGTTATTGGGATCCTGTTACGCACAAGCACTGACAGCTCTGTCTGGTTCACTGTCACTTTCTCCTTTGATCGATTTGTGACTATTTGCTGCCAGAAGCTGAAAACAAAATATTGCACTGAGAAAACGGCAACTGTTGTTCTAGCGACAACCTGCACCCTGTTCTGTTTGAAAAATATCCCCTTCTATTTTCAAAATGAACCTGGGGTGATAATCGATAATGTGCCATTCTACTGTTATACAAAGTCAAGCTATCTTACTGAGACTTGGTGGGTGATATTAGATTGGCTCGATACAGTTTTAACCCCTTTACTGCCATTCGCCTTAATCTTGTTGCTCAATGCTGTGACAGTCAGACACATTTTAGTGACCAGTCAAGTCCGGAAGAGACTGAAGGGTGAGAGAAAAGGAGAGAATCGCAGAGACCCAGAGATGGAGAGCAGAAGGAAGTCTGTGATTTTGCTCTTCACCATCTCTGGGAATTTCATCCTCCTCTGGTTGATCTATGTTGTATATTTCTTATATTATGTCATTGCAGGAATTGATCCTGTCAATTACTCACCTCTTCTGCACCACTTCGGTATTGTTGGTTACATGCTGCAAAGGTTAAGTTCCTGCACAAACACATTTATTTATTTAGCAACATTGTCTAAGTTCAGAGCAAAGATCAGCAATGCAGCAAACTCTCTGGTTACACAAATTCCTTGCATTATGAATAAATAAAACTGCTCAGTGAAACCGAAGGGAGGGGCCCAGTGTTTCCACACCGTGGAATGTTATTTTTAGTTCAGCCACGTAACATGGGCCTCACTATCTGGGCCCAGTATTTATTGCCCCGTCCCTAGTTGCCCCCCTTGAGAAGGTGGGGGTGAGCTGCCTTTTTGAACAGCTGCAGTCCATGTGCTGTGGGTTGACCCACAATGTCCCTTAGAGAGGGAATTCCACAAATTCTGACCCAGCGACACTGAAGGAACGGGGATATATTTCCGAGTCAGGATGGGGAGGGGCTCGGAGGGGAACTTGCAGGGGGTGGGGGTCCCATGTACCTGCTGCCCCTTGTCCTTCTGGATGGAAGTGGGTCGTGGGTTTGGAAGGTGCTGCCTGAGGGTCTTTGGTGAGTCTCCGCAGAGCATCTTGTCGATGGTACACACTGCTGCGACTGAGCGTCGGTGGGGGGACGGAGTGGGATGTTTGTGGATGTGTTGCCAGTCGAGCGGGGGCTGCTTTGTCCTGGGTGGTGTCGAGCTTCTTGAGTTGTTGGAGCTGCCCCCATCCAGGGGCAAGTGGGTAGTATCCCATCATCCTCCTTACAGTCAGTCGTTATCCCAGCGCAGGGAGAGAGTTAAGCTGGAAGCCTACAGAATATGCATCGTTGCACCATCCAAAGGAATTTTCAGGGGAAATGGAATTTCGCACTGGGTAATTCTTATCAGGTTGGAAACTTCTGTAAGTCTCTATCAAAATCCAAAGTGTTGGGAGTGTTCTGATGAAATTAAATGAATAGGTAATCCAAAAATGCTCACGTTCAAATGTGTGATCTCACTCTTCAGTATGAATTCAAGAGATGCCAAAGTAATGTCCCAGACAATCACTATGAGCTGTTTTTATGAAATAAAATTGTGGCAGGTGGTTACACGAAGTTATCAGAATGCATCCACCCAGTGATAGATAATAAATAAAAATGGAAAGATCCGTGGAAGCCGTAAATCAGGAACAAAAATTGAAGCTGCTGGAAAATCTCAGGAGGTCTAGCTGCAGATTTTATGAAAGTTAACGTTTTGGGTCCAGTGACCCTTCCTCAGAATCTTCGATTGAGCTTCCCGCATCTTCTGTTTTGTTCCTAATTTGCAGCATCCACAAGTCTTTCGGTTTTTACTCTGATGGGGAGGGATGACGGCAGCATCATCTAAACTAACAGCATCAATAATACTGACACACAGACACACACACACACACTCACGCACAATCACACACACACACACACACACACACACACACACACACACACACACACACTCTCTCACACACACACGCACACACTCACGCACAATCACACACACACACACTCTCTCACACACACACACATACACTCACACAAAGACAGACATACACAGAAACACATGCACACACACGCTCTGTCATACACACACACACAGATACACACATCCCCACAAAAGACGGACGCACACACACTCACGTACACACATATACACACACTCACGCACACACACGTGCACACACACATGCAATACACATGCACAGATACACACACACACACACACACACACACACACACACACACATAGACATACTCACACAGATTATTCAGGGAGTTATGAGTCTATGGAACTCTCTACCACGTACAGCTGGGTGGGGGCAGGCTCCTTGCATATTTTTAAGGCTGAGAAGAGAGAGAGATCCTTGATCAATTGGGAATGTTGGGTAATGGGGTAAAGGCAGGCTGTGTCCGTGAGGAATAGCGGATCATCTACGATCCTAGTGAATAGCTGAGTAGGTTCAATGGGCTGAAAGGTAAGCTCCTGTTCCTACTTCAGGTGATCTTTTGTTCTTTAAGCCATTTGCTCGCTCTTGGCCCAAACCCCTGGAGGTAATGATGACACAAGAGTCTGATTTGAAGCGTTCTCTACTCTTCCAAGAGTCTCTGAGTAAGCTAAGCTTTCCAGCTGTGAGGTCCAGCCTCTGAGCGAGAAGTGAAATCTGCTCGCAGGTCCTCTTAGTCTCTCACTGCAAGGTGAAGCAAGCCAGTTCCGGGGAAGCAAACAGCAGGCAGTTGTGCTCTGTTCTCCAGCCCCATTTCAGAAGGACACCTAGGAGTGGGTTGTGTCCTTCATCAGCCTCTCCTGATGTCCCTTATGGCTTGAAGAAACCAAGTGGTCTTGCTCCTTGCTCCTACTGAAGTGCTGGTTGGATATGGTTAGGTTATGCAGGTCGTGTGCCTGGGCAGGGGTCTGTTTGCTCAGTTGGCTGGACAGTTTGTTCACAATACAGAGCGATGCTAACAGTGTGAGTTCAATGCCAGCGCTGGTCGAGAGGTCACCTGGAAGGCTTCTGCTTCTCAGCCTCTACCCTCCCTTGAGGACTGGTGACCCTCTCGTTCGACCACCACTAGTTATCCCTCTCCCTAACGAGGAGCTGTCCTCTGGGCTTCATTGCAGATGGAGTACTGTGTGATTTTTGTTCAGCAGTGGGAGTTAGGAGGTGGCTGCTGGGAAGCTAAGCTCCTCAGTTTTAAATAAATATATTTTGGGCAGAATCCAAACCCTTCCACCTCCTCTAAACTACGAATGAAAGTTCAACTAAGTTATTCTGAACTGTTTACAAATATTTTGCGAAGTTTAAGTTTGTAGGAGATGGCACTCAGGGCGGAGCAATGGTCCTCCTGCAGGATGTGCCAGGTACGACACTCCTGCGGGGTAGTGCACCGATCAGTCAGTGCAGCGATCCCCTGTTGTCGTTCCCCTCAACAATAGGGGTATGCTGTTTTGGGTACAGTTGGGTGGGGGAGCGCGATGACCTACCAGGGGAGGGCCATAGTGGACAGGTCTCTGGCACTGAGCCTGGCCCTGTGGCACAGAAGGGAAGGGGGTAGAATAGGAGAGCATTTATAGTGGGGGGATTCAATAGTTAGAGGCACAGACAGGCGGTTCTGTGGGCGAGAATGAGATGAACGGATAGTACATTGCCTCCTGGGTGCCAGGGTCTGTGACGTCACAGATCATGTCTTGAAGATCCTTAAGGGGGAAGGTGAGCAACCAGCAGTCTGAGTACACATCGGTAACAACGGCATAGGTAGGAAAAGGACAGAGAATGTGAAAAACGAGTACAGGGAGTGAGGTTGGAAGCTGAAGTCCTGGACAAACAGGGTAGTTACCTCTGGATTACTACCAGTGCCACGTGATAACGAGGTAAGAAACAGGGAGGGAGTGCAGCTAAACACGTGGCTACAGGGTTCTTTATAAACAACCTCACTCCCTGTTGTTTCTGTTGGAAGGTTGAATACCTCATCCTCTGAATTATAAATTTGGTTCCCCAACCCCTGCCAATCTAGTTTAAACCATCTCGTACAGTTCGAGCAAACCTCTCTCCCAGGATATCTGTGCCCTTCTGGTTCAGGTGCAATCCGTCCTTACTGTACAGGGCCCACCTTCCCCAGAATGTGCTCCAGTTATCCACATATTGTTTAAACCTGGCCCGACCCCGTTTTTAATCTTGTTCTCCAGAAATTGGTCTCAGTGGGGCTTCCCGGGCCATCTAGCACCTTTTCCAGTCTCATGGAACATAGAAAAGTCCAGCACAGTACAGGCCCTTCGGCCCACGATGTTGTGCCATGGAATATTCCTAATCCAAAAATAAAATAACCTAACCTACATTCCCCTCAATTCACTGCTGTCCATGTGCATGTCCAGCAGTCACTTAAATGTCTCTGTGCCAGAAATCCCACTGCCCTGCACTCGTTCTTGGAGAAACCCCAACAATCCTCTGTGATCCCCGCCCCGTTTATAACAGAATGTGGAGCAGCCATGGGGTTTCCTGTACAGCACGAGCTGATGGCTACACAGTGTAGAAACAGAGGGTCCAATCTACACACCACGGTGTCTTGTGGTTTGTTCAAAAGGCATCATGGGTGCATCCTTTAGCCCTTTGGCCATGCTGCATCTTTGCATCTTGAGGTTATGAAGGGAATAGATAAAGCGGAGGCAGGGAGGTTGTTTCCACTCGCAGGTGAAACTAGGACTAGAGGGCTTCACCTCAAAATACAGGGAAGCAGATGTAGGACTGAGGTCAGGAGGAATTTCTTCACCCAAAGGGTGGTGAATCTGTGGAAATCCCTGCCCAACGAAGCGATTGAAGCTGCCTCACTAAAAGTTTTTAAGGCAAGGCTAGATAAATTTTTGAACAGTAAACAAATTGTCACAATGTGTATTTCTATGCCAGTACTTCTGTGCAGTGGGGTCTCTGTTGTTTTTGGGGTGAAGCCATTGCATCTGTCACGTTTCTCTGCGTCGCTGTTGTGTTTAAGATGATAATATTGATGCTTGCCCCTGTGTGCACATGTGTGCATGTGTGTGTGTGTGTGTGTGTGTGTGTGTGTGTGTGTGTGTGTGTGTGTGTGTGTGTGTTTGTGTGTGTGTGTGTGTGTGTATGTGTGTGTATAGTGTGTATGTGTGTGTATGTGTGTGTGTATAGTGTGTATGTGTGTGTGTGTATAGTGTGTATGTGTGTGTATGTGTGTGTGTGTTTATGTGTTGTGTGTAAGTGTGTGTTTATGTGTTGTGTGTGTGTATTTATGTGTTGTGTGTATGTGTGTGTCTATGTGTTGTGTGTGTGTTGTTGTTGTTTTCACAATTGTGACAATAATATCACAACGAGCCAACTGTGAGCTCTTTCAACGTGAGAAATTGTGACAGATGATTAAATGATGGTATCAGAACTCCCCAACAAACATTTATTTCTGGACCCACTTTGTCTCGGCTCAGAGTGAAGTTAGGTAACACAGTAAATAATCTAGTTGCATGAATTCCTTGCATTATGAATAAATGTAACATATATTTGATAAAGAAATGCGTGGGGTCGCTGAAGTTTACACCTCCCAATGTGCTGCTACTCAAATGCAGTCACGAGCAGAAATTTTGTGTCATGTGATGAAGAGTGGAATTTGTCTGAAGAGTCTAGGCCCGAATCATCAGCCTTCCTGCTCCTGTGATGCTGCTCGGCCTGCTGTGTTCATCCAGCTCTACACCTTGTTACCTGAGTGCAATGAAGCTCCAATATAATAAAGTGTGGGGCTGGATGAACACAGCAGGCCAAGCAGCCGCTCAGGAGCACAAAAGCTGACGTTTTGGGCCTAGACCCTTCATCAGAGAGGGGGATGGGGAGAGGGTTCTGGAATAAATAGGGAGAGAGGGGGAGGCGGACTGAAGATGGAGAGAAAAGAAGATAGGTGGAGCGAGTATAGGTGGGGGTGGTAGGGAGGGGATAGGTCAGTCCAGGGAAGACGGACAGGTCAAGGAGGTGGGATGAGGTTAGTAGGTAGGAGATGGAGGTGCTGCTTGGGGTGGGAGGAAGGGATGGGTGAGAGGAAGAACAGGTTAGGGAGGCAGGGACGAGCTGGGCTGGTTTTGGGATGCAGTGGGGTGAGGGAACGAGCTGGGCTGGTTTTGGGATGCAGTGGGGGGGGGAGGGGATGAGCTGGGCTGCTTGTCTGATGCAGTGGGGGGAGGGGACGAACTGGGCTGGTTTTGGGATGCGGTGGGGGGAGGGGACGAACTGGGCTGGTTTTGGGAAGCAGTGGGGGAGGGGATGAGCTGGGCTGGTTTTGGGATGCAGTGGGGGAAGGGGATGAGCTGGGCTGGTTTTGGGATGCAGTGGGGGGAGGGGACGAGCTGCCCTGGTTTTGGGATGCAGTCGGGGGAGGGGAAGAGCTGGGCTGGTTGTGTGGTGCAGTGGGGGGAGGGGACGAGCTGGGCTGGTTTTGGGATGCAGTGGGGGAGGGGGAGAATTTGAAGCTTGTGAAGTCCACATTGATACCATTGGGCTGCAGGGTTCCCAAGCGGAATATGAGGTGCAGTTCCTGCAACCTTCGAGTGGCATCATTGTGGCACTGCAGGAGGCCCATGATGGACATGTCGTCTGAGGAATGGAAGAGGGAGTTAAAATGGTTCGCGACTGGGAGGTGCAGTTGTTTATTGTGAACCGAGCAGAGGTGTTCTGCAAAGCGGCCCCCAAGCCTCCGCTTTGTTTCCCCGATGTAGAGGAAGCCACACCGGGTACAATGGATACAGTATACCACATTGGCAGATGGGCAGGTGAACCTCTGCTTAATATGGAAAGTCATGTTGGGGCCTGGGATGGGGGTGAGGGAGGAGGTGTGGGGGAGGATGTGTGACTACAGTCTGCAATGAAGCTCCCTTGTGTTGAAAGTGATACAATGCCGTCCTCTGCTGACCTTCCCATGCCACCAAACATGGCTTGGTGGAAAGTCCGAACTCTCAACGATTCAGTCAGAGAGAGGAGGCAGCAGATCACAGGGATAGGACCATCAACACACGCATATGCAGGAAAACACAAAGAGACAGACCCACCAGCGCACATTGAGGCAAACACACACAGAGACAAGCAGATATATAAACACACACAAACACACACAGACACACACAGACACACAGGCACACACACACACACACACACAGAGACACACACACAGACACACACACACAGACACACACACACACAGAAACACACAGACACGCAGGCACACACACACACACACACACACACACACACACACACACACACACACAGACACACACACACAGACACACACACACACAAGGCTAGAGTGAAAAATGTTGCAGTTGGACTGAGGTCCCTCATTGCGGAACACAGTGGAGAAATACCTGTGCTCCCTTTACAATGTGGGAATCATTTGTCTTTGAGAAATTTTCCTGAAACAATGCACATGAAACGGAGTATTTCCACCGCAATTGCATCCAGGGACCTCCGAATGAACTGTTTCATGAGGAAACGGGATGCGTTTTGTGGCTGATTCTGCAGCTTACAATGTTTTGATGTATTCTCAAAAATTCTAAGTGAGAAACGCCTGACAGCTGGAGGGAATAAGACCACCACAGGGCATGTTCACCCCAATTCTCAGGGACAACATCGAAAGGGATGGGGCAAAACTGATGTATGTTTCCGAAGACATTCTTTGGAGAACGAAACAAATGTGTAATCTGCTGCATTTGCAAGTGGCTTTGCGAGTCCTGTGGGGTGAGGCATTGTATCACTTTAAACAGAGATGAACAGCCAGACGCTGAGATGGAGAGTGAGAGATGGACAAATTCTGCGCGTTTGATTCATCATATTTTGATCAGCTGATTCAAACTTCCATCAGGATAAAGTAATTCCCATCTCAGGCAGTGATGGACACACACACACACATTCACACGCACACTCATACAAACACACACTCATACACATACACACAACACATAAGCACATACACACACACAAAACATAAACACACACATATACACACAACATGTACACACAACACATACATACACACAACGCACACACACTCATACACAGATACACACAACACATAAAAACACACACACATACACACAACACATAAACACACACACAACACAGACACACACTTACACACAACACATAAATACACACACACAACACATAAACACACACACAACACATAAACACACACACACATACACACACATACACACTATACACACACACAAACACACACACACACACACACACACACACACACACACACACACATGCACACATGCGCACACAGGGGCAAGCATCAATATTATCATCTTAAACACAACAGCGACGCAGAGAAACGTGACAGACGCAATGTCTTCACCCCAAAAACAACAGAGACCCCACTGCACAGAAGTACTGGCATAGAAATACACAACAATATTCATATGGCAGCATGAACACACAACAAACACAAACACTTAGAGATAAAGTCAGAAGTTATGTGACACCGGGTTATAATCCAACAGGTTTATTTGAAATCACAGAATTTCGTAGCGCTGATCCTACACCAGGTGGTGAAGGGGCAGCGCTCAAAAAGCTTGTGATTGCAAATGAGCCTGTTAGACTATGACGTGTGGCTTCTGACCTCGTCCACCCCCAGTCCAAAGCTGACACCTCCACATTTTCACTCAGAGGTGGCCGCAGAGATACACACAGAGAGATGCGCGCAGTCAAAGAAACCCACTGTAATCAACACACTAATATACGCAGGGACACACAGTCATAATCCTACATACAGACATAGTCACACACACAGATTCACAGACAGAAACATGCAGTCAGACACACGGAGATGCACATACACACAGAGATAGACATGGGCATATACAGAGAGATGCCCAGAGATGCATGCATAGACAGAGGCAGAAACACACTCAGGTAGACTCTCTCTCTCTCTCTCTCTCTCTCTCTCTCTCTCTCACACACACACACACACACACACACACACACACACACACACACACACACATGCGAAAAGGCAACACAGAGAGACACATAAACACACATACATGTAGAAACTAATAAATACACATGTACACACACAGACACCCATACACATTCAGACAGACATGCAGAGACACAGGCATACACACACAAACAAGCAGATATTGCCAAGGATAGCCAAAGTGAAGACTGTAATAGGATTTCCTGTTCCTAAAACTGAATGAGAAACTATTAGATTTTTAGGAATGTGTGTTTACTGAAAATTTCAGAGTGATTTTAGCTGGATAGCTGTGCTATCAACAAATTCCTGAAGGAAACAAACAAAAGTGGTGGGGTTAGCAGGCGAGGCTACCTTTGAAAGGATGAGGGCAGTTTGAATAAATGAA
The DNA here is from genome assembly GCF_030684315.1 of Stegostoma tigrinum. Taxonomy (NCBI): domain Eukaryota; kingdom Metazoa; phylum Chordata; class Chondrichthyes; order Orectolobiformes; family Stegostomatidae; genus Stegostoma; species Stegostoma tigrinum. The sequence continues at coordinate 2,041,490 of NC_081399.1, forward strand.
CCAGCCTTGGCTGTCCCTGAGTTTTACAGACTTTTCACACGGCTGTTGGTGCTGTTGACCTGGAGCTGTGCGTGGTCTTGTTCGAGTATGATGTGTCAGGAATAGAGAATCTCGTAGGGTACATCTTTGAGAAACAATACCAGTCATATGAAATATACTCTCCCAGAGCAAAAGAGGCTTCAGGATTGCTGTTGGCTCTTCAACACTTTGAAGTCTATATCTGACTAAAGATCAATGAAATGTTAAGTTACACTGATCATAATTCACTGGCCTCTGTTGAAAACTTTCAAACAATAAATGCAAGACAACATGGAGCCTTTTGTTGGAACCATTTCATGTACAAATTGTATACATTTCTGGAAAACTTAATAATATTGCCAAAGTATTGTCTCAAGTGCCAAATTCTGGAATATGTGAAAGATGTCAGGAACGTTGAGATTGCATAAGATTGTAAGAGGGGAGAAAGAACGAATGGACCGCAATCTTTTATTTTATTTTGTGCATCATGTATTTTGTAGGGAAATGCATTTTTAAAATGGCATTTCAGTTTTTGAAGAGCAGAGGAATATGTAGACTTTTTTTTTCTAAATCTAGAGTTTAATTGTGGACTCAAATGAGAAAAGAGCTACTTTAAAAATGGAGGATTTGTGGAGGATTGCCACATGGTTTGAAAACAATTTCCCTGACAGTGATAGTGACCCAATCATTGAAGTGTGATTGCAGATGAACTGAGTTATTTACAAATGGAGATTTAGTTTGTAACAGGTAACTGATTGCTTTGTGAACTAGTGACCAATTATCAATGACAATAGTCTTCTGCCTTCCACCAATGATGTGTTTGGTTCTCAGGCTTCTGAACAACTTGGTACTCTGAACAAGATCCAGAGAAGTGTTCAAATCTCCAGCTGATCAGAACCTGTCTCTCTGCAGTAAAAGTTACTTTAAGGTCGAAGAAAACAATTTATTTTTCCTGCAGGAGATTCCTTTGGGAGATTTGTCTTTCAATGAGAATGTTAGAGATTGTTTTTCAGTATGAACTAGCCCTTGTGTCATTTGTTAATCAATGGGAACCTCCAGAGAAGAAAGACTTTGAGGTAGTATTCTGACCAGAACAGAACCAACGCAATAGTCTCATCTTCCGTGACAAGTGGAACCGGGAACTTCCTCCTCACCTTTTTACTCCATTCATAATACTCTCGTATTTTTTGTTTCCTGCATGAGTGTGTGTGTGGTTGGCCGGGTGTGAATGTGTGTGCGTCCATATGTATGTGTTTGTGTCTGTGTATGTATGGGTGTGTGTGGAAGAGTGAGTCTCCAAGAGGATTAGTGTTGTAAATAGTTGGACTATGGTTGATGGCCCATAATAATTTGGGAGCTGGAGACTAATTACATGCAATAAATTGCAGGTTCCCCTCACTGCAGACCCCGATCAATTTTTCTATTAACCTTTGTCTAAGAGAATGGTAAATGGCAAATGCTACATAAATGTTGAAATCATTAACTTTTGTAACAACTGTGGGAGTAACCAGGATTGATTTCTGGTGCACGAGTCCAGAAAGCTGTGATATCTCTAAGTGCCCTTAGAAAAGTTGAGACAATTCTTAAGAAGTTAGAGGGGATTGTGAGGAAAGTTTTGTTTCAATCTTTTGTTTCAATCTTATTGTACTGAATAAATTGTTTTTATATGTGGATTAAAACCATATACACTACTTTAAGTTGGATAGTAATGTCATAATGATCAATATTATATTATACCGTATTCATTCATTTCGTTTTGCTTCAAAACAAACATAGCATGGTTCTGTACAACAGCAAAACAAAGACTCAAAAACAAAGGAGATTGACTGTATCCCAACAAACCAGCGATATTTCTTACTGATAAAGGCTAAAAGTATATGCATTTGAGAATCGGCAGGGTCTGATAATTGAACAGACCTGCATTATGGATTGGCTGAAAGACCTTTAAATGGTAATCTTTCACCATTGCCCAAGAGAGGAATCTTTAGTGTGTCCCTCAGTACATAGCCCTGGACAGTGGAATGTGCCAGACTATAATGCTCGGTCAGGATCACAGCCTTGTTCTGGAAAACCAGCAACTTTCGGGGAAAACAAAGAATATCTTCTACCGAGTTGATGGACCTCCAGGTACAGTTGAAGTTTGCCTTGGTGCTTGTCCGGGGGGAACAGATTGTCTGGCACAGAGTCCTTCTTGCAACACTTTGCTGCTCAGAATGAATCTCGACATCAACTGCAGCATCTGCCTCTAAGCCTTCTTTGCAAAGGTCCATTCCAGAAGGAGATGTATGGCAGTCTGTAACACCCACTAGCCACCCACTGCAGCTTCTTTGAGGGAAGTGTGCAGTGGTGTTGAGAAAGTGGGCGTACATGAAGGGTCTCACGGGCAGTGCCCTTTCTCACCACCAGCCAAGCCATGTCTTGGAGCTTGTTGGAAAGTTCTGGGGATGGGGCATGCTGCCAGATGACTTTGACAGTGCGCTCAGGGAACCACGCAACAGGATCCGCCCTCTCCTTATCCCACGGGGGTCTTGAAGGGCACTACATGCTGACCACTTCCCGATGGGCTTGTGTTCAAAGGTCTTTGTTTTCCCTTTGCGAATTTCTCCACAAGAGACAGACGGGACAGAGCGGCTGAACTACTTGGAGCATTCCATGGCCATCAGGCCAGTCCTGCGATTCACAACACTCCATCCGATTGTTTCTTTTCATTTCAGAAACACGGTTTACTCATAAAAACATTCTTCACACACACACATAGTCACTGAAGCAGTTCGGATCTGTACAGTCGTAAACAAATAAAAAAAACCAAATACTGTGATTGTGATTCCCTTGTTCTGGACTGCCCCAGAATGAGAAACATCCCTCCTGCATTTATCCTGTTTGGTCCTGTTAGATATTAACATGGTCTTGGATAAATGGCTGAAATCTCTTTTGGATGTCTGCAATGGGTTGAAAATTAAACAAAAAAAAAAAGTACTGTATTATTTCCAATTGGAACGCAGGCTTCTGGTTCTTTAATTTACTGTTTTCTCACTTTAAATATTCAAATTAGACCCGTGGCCCTCTAATCTGTTGGAACTGCCCTGTGAAGGGCGATTGAGTAGATTAGGCCTGTACTCGCTGGAGTTTAGTACCAGGAGAGGAAATCTAATTGAGATGTATGAGAGATGACAAGGCGTGGAGCTGGATGAACACAGCAGGCCAAGCAGCACCTTAGGAGCAGGAAAGCTGACGTTTCGGGCCCAGGCCCTTCTTCAGAAATGGGTCTAGGCCTGAAACATCATCTTCCCTGCTCCCAAGATGCTGTTCGGCCTATTGTGTTCATCCTGCTCCATGCCTTGTTTTCTCGGATTCTCCAGAATCTGCAGTTCCTACAATCTCTGAGATGCATAAGATGTTGAAGGGGATTGATGAAGTTAATGCAGCGAGGATGTTTCCTCGTGCAGGTCATTCTATAACGAGAGGTAATCGTTTGAGGATGAGGCTTATCAGATTTAAAACAGAGATGAGAGGAATTCCCTCTCTCAAAGGGTCATTCGCTCCCCCAGAATGTGATGGATGCTGGGACATTGAATAAATTTAAGGAGATAGACACTCCCACTCCTGGCTCTTATTTTCTTGTGTTCTTACATAGATTCTTGAAAAGTGGCCATCTATAATCCATTACATTTAGGAACACTTCCTTAAGAGGTTATATATAATTGGGCCCCACGGATTTATCTGCCTTTAATCTCTTCAGTTTGCCCAACGCCATTTTCTAACTAGAACTGACAACCTTCACATTCAGTTTGAGCAGAGCAGGTCGAGAGGGGTACCCGAGTGAGATGATGAGAGGCATGGCAATGTGGGTCGGAAGCAGCTGTTGCCTTAGGTCGAGGGTCAATTACAAGGGGATGTGATTTTAAAGTGAAAGGTGGCAGGTTTAGAAAGAATTCGAGGGCAATCTTTCTACCCAGAAGGTTGTGGGGATTTGGAATTCAATGCCTGGGTGGGGAATTGAGGCAGAAACCTCACAACATGTACAAAAATGTGTGCAAATAGTCAAAATGTCGTGCTATTCAAGGCTGTGAGTCTAATCCTGGGAAGTGTGACTCGTGTAGACAAAGGATATTGTTTTTCTGGTACAGACTCGATGGGCTGAAGGGCTTCTTCCACACTGTATGTTACTATAATTTCTTACTTTCACAGGACTCCCTGTCCCCCACTGTTATTTGTGTCCCATTTTGTAATGACAGATCGAAAATATGCACTTATTTGACTTGCCTCACTGTTTCACGTTACAACTCCCTGTATCTTCAATTAAAAGGGACTTACAAGTGTCTTCATTGAACTTTTTTTTCTTTTCATGCACTGATAGAAGATTTAACAATCGGTTTTTATGTTTCCTCCAAGCTTACACTAATAATCTGTCACACCACCACTTAATTACTGCCTTTTTTCTCCTTTGCTGAAGTCTAAACTTCTACCAATCCTCAGATCCGCTGTTTTTGTTTGGAAAATGTGTGAAATTGTTTCTAGGCTCAGAAAGAAAGAATTGTTCCCATCTTCAAGTCCCGAAAGACTTCCCACAGGTATAAATCCCAGGCTGGCAAAATCGCGTGCCCCAATTTTAATTGATTCAGATTCGACACCAGAGAACAACTCACAGAGGAAGATGCTTTTATGGATTCCACAAAGCAGTGTGCACTATCGTTGCCATTGTTGGTGTTTCTGGCAAATGACAGGAACTGGTTAAGTTTTGAAAATCTGTTGGGGAACTGGTTAACTAAAGCAAATCGGTGGAAAATCTCTGTAGCAAGGACAGAAATCAAAATCAAGGTTTTCCCGTGATTTCTCCACACAGCTGCTGCCAGACCTGCTGAACTTTTCCAGCAATTTCTGTCTTAGTTGTTGATTTTCTGCATCTGCGATTCTTCTTTTTTTTTTATTTGGTTCCAGCTTTTGTTGTGGGATTGAAATTCAGTGACATACTGATCTTTTGTTCTATTATCTTGTTCAGTGATATTCACAACATGGTCTCACCAAACAGCGGGGTTGTTCAGAGACAGCTAGAACTGCAGATGCTGGAGTCAGTGAGAAGATGGCGTGGAGCTGGAGGAAGAGAGCATCATAGGCCACGCAGCATCAGAGGAGCAGGAAAGTTGACGCTTCGGGTCGGAACCCTTCTGCAGAACACTGTTGTTCTTCCACTTTGAGTGTATGTCTGAGAGAGAGAGGTTTATAACTGGCAGTATTTTAACTTAAGGCTCACCACGTCTCAGGTAAGGGATCAGGTTGAGGAGGAGAGCATTTCACAGTAAGCTCAGCCATTGCAGGGAATTGTACTCATACTTTTGAAACTGACGGGAGGAAGGTCACAGAATAAGGTTAAGCAGTTTCAGATGCAGTTAACTGGCCAACAACCCAGGGAGGGGGCAAATCTCTCAATTGTTGGTGAACATGCTTCATGGCAGTCAGAAAGTGGCCAAGTTCCTTCAGCAAACCATTTTCTCATGTTGCACAAGAGGTTTTGTATAAACCCTGAATTTGTTCTGGAATCTGCCTTTGTGTTCCTTTAGCTGCCGATTGATGTGTGTCTCCAGGAGCTCAATGTAAAAACTTGAAACCAGGTTATAACCAAATAACATTTATGGGTGTGAGTTTAGCTTAATTGATTGAATGGCTAGTTTTCAAAACAATATGTTGCCAACTGAATGGGTTCAACTCCCTTTACTGGCTGGGATTACCATGAAGGACTTCTCAGTCTCTCCATTAACCTGGGGAGTGATGGCCCTTGGGTTAGATCACCACCAGTCGTCTCTCTGTAAGGAGGGAGCAGTTCTGTGGCCTGGTAAGACTCTGGTGACTTGAATACAATTAATGTAACAATGATTTTAAGTAGGAAAGACGATTCATAATAATTATCTGTGTGACCCCTCCCATGGTGACATGCTGCTATTCCCTCCTTTTCCTGATTGCATTCTTTATCAAAACACACCATATAGAGAAGATTTGAAATTGTGACTGATATTTGTAAATATCTGATCACAGTCAGTCTATAGTTATGGGCGCTAAATTCAATAAAACGTTTTTGGATTAGAAACTGCAATTATTTTGTGACTAATTTCCTTTATTTAAGCTCCTGATTTTGCAGTCAATAGCATGGTGATTGTAATCCTGCCTCTGGGAAAATGCGGTTTTAGCAACTGCATCGCGCTTTACCTAGTCGCTATAGCAGTGTCAGATTATCCCTGAATTCATATTGAGACAAATCAATGTTTATTATTTCCTATTGTCTTTCTTGGACATAACCTCTGTATGTAGCATTCTCAGCGTCCTCAGTTGAGCAGCCATAGATTGTTCAGTCTGGTTCACTGTCACTTTCTACTTTGATCAATTTGTGGTAATGTGCTGCCAGAAGATGAAAATTAAATATTGCACTGAGAAAACTGCAGCTGCTGTTCTACTGTTTATGAAAAATATTTATTCTACTGTTAATGAAAAATATTCCTTTCTACTTTGTATATCAGCCTGATGAATTAATTGGGAGTACACCATGGTACTGTTCTGTAAAGCCTAGTTTTTATAATGAGCTGAAATGAACGACGTTTCTTTCAACTCAATACAATTTTAACCCCATTACCACCATTTGTATTAATCATATTGTTGAACGCACTGACAGTCAGGCACATTCTATTGACAAGTCGAGTCCAAAAAGGACTGAGGAGTAGGAGCAAGTTCAAAACTCCTATTGACCCAGAAATGCAGAGCAGAAGGAAGTCTGTGATTTTACTCTTCGCCATTTCTGGTAGTTTCACACTTTTGTGGCTTGTCTATGTTTTATATTCCTTTGGTGTTGCACGTTACTTTGACGATTCTTCTTTTTACATTTTTGAACAAGTTGGGTACATGCTGCAGAACATCAACTGCTGCACGAACACATTTATTTACATGGCAACTCAGTCCAGGTTCAGAGAGCAGTTGCAGAGTGCTGTGAAGTGTCCATTCACACTGATTATTCAGTAAATTAACAAGCAGAAAATATGTTAGGATGCTCTTGTGGTGTCCCTGCCTCTGAGATGGGGGGCCTAGCATTAATTGACCCCGCTCCAGAGGTATTCAGTAACATCTCTAAAGAAAATGTCGAAGCTAAATAAGCTAAGGTAAGACCAGCAGTGAGCCTGAGTGATTCTACTGCGTGAGTGTTGTATTTTCCATCAACCTTCATCAACCGATCACCGACAACATTGTTGTCTCGATGAACAAAATGAACTTGACACCCCAAATCTGAATGGTCGTGATGGGCAATGGATAGCAGGGCCAGGATTGGGGCAGCAGCCATTTTTGGGAATGAACAGCTTCATTGATTAACTTCCAACATTTCCTGCCAGGTCAAGAGCCACAGTTTACTGTGTTCTGTCTGCTTGCTTCGGAAAGCCATTCATTCAGTGGGATCTATGACTCAATTGATAAGTAAACTCTAAACAAACAGCCTCACCAATTGGTATTCGGCCGCTCTGGGCTGGAGGATGGAGTACGTGTTCTCTGCTCAGTTTTCCATGGTCGCATACGGCTCTGCCAGGATACCTCAAGGGTTTCCACATACATCTCCTTTGAATTCTCTCTAGGGTTTTCTTATTCTCCCGTAAATAAGGTGTCCTGAACGGAGCACAATACTGCAAATGCCACCTGGCCATTGAATTTTAAAAAAAAATACGCTATATTCCTGTTTATCAACCCAAGAAGCATATAAGCCTTCCTAACGACTGTTTCAACTTTCCTTGCCACCTTCAGAGAATTATATACATGACTCCAGACATCCTTCCGCACCAGTACTCCCCTCAAATTTATACTATTGAGCTTGCATTGTCACTCAGTGTTTCTGCTTAGAAAATGCATTACTTCACATTTCTCTGTATTGAAATTCAAGTGCCAGGGGTCTGCGCATATGGCAACTTGTCAATGTCCTTCTGACATTTCTCAGTGTCATACTCACAATTCACCATTCTCCCCAGCTTGGTACTCTCTGCCAATTCTTCTTTAATAACTGCCTCCACATTGTTTATATCAATCAGATAAAACCAGGCTCCCAACACCCATTCCTGAGGAAAACTATTTTCAACCCATCTCCATTCTGAGAAATGCACATCTATACCTAAGCTATGTTTCTTATCTTTTAGTCAATTTCTAATCCATGCTAAGATAGCAAAGTATGGAGCTGGATGAGCACAGCGGGACAAGCAGCATCTTAGGAGCACAAAAGTTGACGTTTCGGGTTTTCTGATGAAGGGTCTTGGCCTGAAACGTCAGCTTTTGTGCTCCCGAGATGCTGCTTGGCCTGCTGTGTTCATCCAACTCCATACTTTGTTATCTCGGATTCTCCAGCATCTGCAGTTCCCATTATCTCCAATCCACGCTAACAAGGACCCATCTCTTCCAAATATTTCTAAGTTTGTAACCAACCTGCCATGAGGCACCAATTAAATGCTCCCTGAAAGTTTAAATGTACCACATCAGCAACAGGAAGGTCCCGCACTGCCAGTGTTATCTCGTCAAATAACTCAATTACATTGAACAGACATGCCAAAAGCTTGACAAAGCCATATTGACTGTCTGGTTTTAAAGTATTGTTTTTTCTATGTGTTTTTTTTAACCTTATTTTGTACTGTGGTCTCCATCATTTTCCCCAGTCTTGATGTCAAGGTCAAAAGGCCTGTATGTTCCTGGGATATATTTTCCCCTCTCTTTAATAACTATGTGACTTTTGCAATCCTTCAGTACCCAGAGATTAATTCTGTGTTCAGACAGGCTTAGAAAATTTCTCCATTGCATATCCCTGCAATCTAAATGCATCCCATCTGGGTCTGGTGACTTTTCCACTTAGACTGCTTCCAGCCTTTGTATCACCTCTTCTTTATCTATCACGATACTGCTCAGCAGCCACATTTTCAACTGGGATATTATCAATAACTTCTTTTATTGTTACCTTAGCATTGATTACCGGTGCTTACTAATTAATCATCATTGGATTTTACTTAAGAGCTCTGGTAAACTTTGTGAATGGGTTCTGTTATTTTCTTTCACCTGAAATCTACCTCATGGACTGTGCATGGATCACATGACTTGAGCGCAGGGAGACTGTCTGCATCCTATCTTGATGTTGAATATAACAACTGCACCTCCCAGTCACAAACCATTTCCACTCCCCCTCCCATTCTTTAGATGACATGTCCATCATGGGCCTCCTGCAGTGCCACAATGATGCCACCCGAAGTTTGCAGGAACAGTAACTCATATTCCACTTGGGAACCCTGCAGCCCAATGGTATCAATGTGGACTTCACCAGCTTCAAAATCTCCCCTTCCCCCACCGCATCCCAAAACCAGCCCAGTCCTTCCCCTGCCCCCACTGCACCACACAACCAGCCCAGCTCTTCCCCTCCACTCACTGCATCCCAAAACCAGTCCAGCCTGTCTCTGCCTCCGTAACCTGTTCTTCCTCTCGCCCATCCCTTCCTCCCACCCCAAGCCGCACCTCCATCTCCTACCTACTAACCTCATCCCACCTCCTTGACCTGTTCGTCTTCCCTGGACTGACCTATCTCCTCTTTACCTCCCCACCTATACTCTCCTCTCCACCTATCTTCTCTCCATCTTCGGTCCGCCTCCCCCTCTCTCCCTATTTATTCCAGAACCCTCACCCCATCTCCCTCTCTGATGAAGGGTCTAGGCCCGAAACGTCAGCTTTTGTGCTCATAAGATGCTGCTGGGCCTGCTGTGTTCGTCCAGCCTCACATTTTATTATCTTGGATTCTCCAGCATCTGCAGTTCCCATTATCATTGATGTTGAATATATCCTGTTTACAAACTGATCAGCACCAGCAACACTTTTAGCAAAATAGCAAACACAACACCATTGTTATTACATTGTAATCATTGACCTGTCTTATGACATGGTGGGAATATACTCCAGTCCATTAAGTAGCAGGGCGGGTGAATAAAATAGTTCAGAAGGCACTTGGGAACGTTTGCATTTGTTAGGCTCGGCAGAGAGCTAAAGAGCAGGAAGGTCATGTTGGAACTGTGAAAAAGAAACAATGGTTAGGCCACAGCTGGAGTATTGTATGCAGTTCTGGAATCCACATTATAGAAGGGATGTGAAGAGGGTGCAGAGGAGGTTTACTAGGATGTTACCTGTGCTGTAAAGTTTCAGTTATCAAGAGAGATTGCATAGACTGGGATTGTTATCCTCAGAGTGTAAAAGGTTGAGAGGGACACCAAAGAGATGTGTAAAATTATGAGGGCATAGATAGACATGAAGAAACCATTCCTCTTGATAGAGGGATCATTTAACAAGGGGGCATTGATTTCAGGTGATGGGGGAGGAGGTTTAAGGGGATAGGAAAATAAACCATTTCATGCAAAGGGTGGTAGAAATCTGGAACTCTGTGGCTTTAAGGGTGGGAGAGGCAGAAACCTTCGTGATATTGAAGAAGCATTTTGATGAGCACTTGTAATGCCAAGTCGCGCAAGGTTATTTGTCAATGATTGGAGAAAGAAAATTGGAATAGTTTGATGCCTTTTATTTTTGACCTGCACAAGGTTCATGAGCTGATGGGTCTTTGCCTGTAGTGTAATCCTTTATAACTGTGGCCCTAAAGGGACGCATTCAGTTGGTGTATAACTTGCTTCTCAGAAACCAAACTCTGTCAGGTGCCATGATTCAGAATTTGTGTCTGAGTACTATCATGGCCCAGCCGCACAATTCGATGAAGCTGCTTTAGTATAGATAAATGACAGTGGGTCCCCTTGCTTTGATACATCCACAGTGCCTTAGAAGGCAAAGTGCAGAAATCCCTTTCAATACCTGTGAAGAAAGAGGACTTTCATAACAAATATTGATCCTTTGTGACTGAAAAATGCACATGGTGATGATATGTAGTGTTACATGTAGAATTATAGATGTTCTATGCCATATGCCATCTTGTATATTTTACACATTGTTGCCATGATTGCCATCTGCAAACCCAGAATCATCTGCCGTAGGCAAAATCTTGCCATGATAATTTGGAATATTCATCTTGTTATGTGGTACGAATACTATCCGAAATGAGACTGATTTCGAACAGATTTGCAAACTGAAGACTGGGAATCAATGAGGTGATATTGGCCATCAGCACAGAAGAATTTTACGTTTACACAAACTTCAATTTGTGACTCAGTATATATTTTACAGCTGCATTCGGGTAGCTGTAAGCACATGACAAGTGACACATCAAAACCTCCACTTGAAGATTGGTTACCAGTGACACATGAATCCTCCCAATTGGGGTAAATTCATCAGAGAACTGCTATTTTGCTGAGCATAGAAAGAGGCCTTTATCCAGGCCTCTCAGTATTCTGGAAGTTTCCATCAGATTTCCTCACCCTTCTAATCTCCAGCAAGCACAGATCCAGAGCCCTCAACGGCTCAACATATGGCAGGACCTTCATCCCCGGGATCATTCTTATGGTTGAGTTCAGGTGTAGATAGTTGTGAAATGAGGGTAACTGAGAAAGGCATACTCACTAGGAGGAGCACAGAGAAGTGTAGACAAGTGGTTGTAGGCTTTTCCTCTCTCTTGCTGAACTATCCCTCCAATTAGGGACACAGTAATGCCATTTCCCAAGCACCCGCACACTTTAGGAAGCACATTAATGCTGACAGCAACAACGGCCGCAAGCATAAGCACTATAAAAGGCAAGGTGCTGTTGGTGCTGGAGATCCGGCACCTGGATAAGAACAAAAGATTTTACATTGTCTGAGTGTTCAGAACCAGACTGTAAATGTTCATTTTGTTTCTCTCTCCATCGATTCTGCCTGATCAGCTACGTTTCTCCATACTTTATTGTTCGTCTCATCCTAAAGACACAGGTTATTTATTCCCAAAATGCTGCCTTGAAATGAAACAGTCGTGTAACCAGCTACAGGAAGACTATTGCCTGAATCATCTCTGCCTGTACAGATAGATAAAGAGTGGAACAGTGGTGTTAGCCATCTCATGAAGGAAAGAATGATTAGAATCATTCATTTAGCTTTCCCGCAGAGATTGTGAATGCTGTCAGGGAGACAACATATTTCAGAGATAAGGAGTGTTGTGCCTGCTAGTAATGTTTGCATAGGCAGGAAGTATTGTCGAGGAGGTCACATTGGTAAAGAGGAATAGCCTTGCTGCCAGTTTACTAAGGCAGGAACTATTATCTGGCTACAACAGGGTACAGAATTAATGGAATTAATACATAATAGTATTCACCCTCATGCATTTTCTCTCAGGACCTGCAGGGCAGGCATATCAGATTTGCTTTCAGTCGTCAGCCAAATGCGAAGTTATTGAGCAGATTAGGAGGTCACTCAGATCTCTGTTTTGTTTGTTAATTAGACTTGAACATGTCCAGTACTGTTCAAACTGGTATTCTATCGGAATTATAAGCAAAACAACTTATATAATAGCTCATTGTAAAGCCCAAATTTGAACAGCTCGACAATGGTATTGAGACGTACATAGAACATAGAACAATACAGCGCAGAACAGACCCTACGGTGCTCGATGTTGCGCCGACCATTCTGTACATTGGACCTCGATTACCCATTTACACTGATTCAATACGTTGAGCAAATAACAACAAGTTCAGGAGGACAGTCATATCACAGACAGCTGGGGAGCAACCTTGAGCAAGATGTTCTCATACTGAAGGCGGAGTTGAAGAACACTATGCATTCCAACTGCTCGCGTTTTTCAGCCTCCAACACTATTTCTCGAAAAGGAAAAAGTGATATTTACCTATGGGCTAATTATTGCAAGCAGAATTATATAAATGGCTCTCAGAGCGAAATATATTTCAGCAACAGCGAGCGAACTTGTGGCTGTATGTGCGCTGATTTGTTTTTATTTTGTAAATTTATTTCGAAGATGTTGCAATTTCAATATTCCCTGGAGATGCAGCCAGGTACAAATTAAAGGGTCTGTGGTTGCATTAACTTGGAGTTTAAGGCAGAGAAGTTCCTACGGCACATACAGACAGTCACCCCTAGAAAGGAAAAAAATGTTTGAGACATTTCTTCGTGCCATGGAAATATATTATGCAACGCTTGCTTTTATCGGCATTCCTGGTAAGTGATTGACGTGAAAGTATATGTGAGAAATAGGATGTGGTTTATGTTTCACCTCGAATGACAAAATTACAGGCAAGGTCCTTTTGATCTGTGATTTATTTCCTGAATTCAAAATTTATTAATTCAAAGTTTCCTGAATTTTAAGTTTCACCCCATTGTTCAACAGCTCACAGAACGGCCTAGCTATTGCCTTTCATGGAAATGTCTTGTGCTGGTCAATCAGTCCTGTGGATAGGCAGGTTTCTGAAGGAATTTACTCACTGCTCGTCATTGTAAAATCCAATCGATTGAGGATCAGTATCAGGAACCTTGCTGTTTTCATGTTTTATTTTCTCTCTTGGGAAAGTCTATGCTTGTGGATTTATTTTGATTGGGGAAATCACGTTGACACAGAGTGAGGATTACGTTTTAAATGATCAGAATGAAAACTGATTGTCCTGTAAAGGACCGGTTTTGATCGATGATTCAGTGTTTTTACATTTAGCCTTGATTAATCTGTAGCTATAGCTCAATGATTTACATCTCTGGCAGGAGAGACTCCCATGTTTCAAGAAGATAAACAATTGTAATTTGATAAAAGTGCAATGCGTAACAACTTTAAGAAACGCAATGCAACTGAATAAATTGAAAGCTTTGCTCAGTTCCTGTATCAGTTTGGAGCAACAAATCGCTTGGAGAATTCACCGTTGTGTAATTGTGCACACCGGAGCGAGAAGTGGGAACTGTACTTATTCTCTAGACTGAAATACTTGATCCAAATGACCATGCATTGTTGCGAATATTTGTCATGCCATCATTGGTCATACAGCACAGATGAACCCCAACAAACGCAATTTCCGGATCTTGGCCCAGCTGACCTTCAATGTTATGACGTTTCGAGTGCTCATCCGGGGACTGCCCAAAGGTTGTGAAGTTTCCAGCTTCTCCTGCCCTCCCAGCAGTGCATACCGCCCTCTGGGTGAAAACACGTTTCATCAAAACTTCTCTAAACCTCCTGCCTTTCACTTTAAAATAATGTCCCTCATCATTAACGCTTCAGCCAAGAGAACAGCTTCCTCCTATCCATGAGACATTCCTCCTGTCCATGGTGTCCATGCCCCTCATAACTTATACATCTCTGCTGCGTTCCCCCTCAGCCTCCTCTGCCCTGTAGGAAACAACTTGAGCTTATGCAGCCTCTCTTCATCACTAAATTGCTGCATCGCAAGCAATGTATTGGTGAATCTCCTCCTCACCCCACCTCACTCCTCCCAGTATGATCACATCCTTCCAGTCCAATGGAGATCAGACTGGGCACAGTGCTCCAGCTGTGACCTAACCAAAGTCCTGTTCAGGTCCATCCTCATCTCTCTGTTCTTGTTATCTGTGCCTTGAATGATAAAGGCAAGCTTCCTGTGTGTCTCTTCACTGCCATAATAACCTATCCTGCCACTTTCTGGGTTTTGTGGGCAGGCGCCCCAAGACCCCTTGTTACTCTGAACTTGCCCATGCCATTCTATGTTCCTCACATTCAATGTTCCCTCGTCTCGATTCTTCTTCCAAAGTGCGTCACCTCACATTTGGCAAGGATAAATTCATCTGCCAATCTGAACAACCGTCCGTATCCTCCTGAAGCATATTAGCTTCCCTCTCACTACCAAATATTCGGTAAGTATTTGTATTGTGCTTTAGGTTGACTAGAGCTGCATGCTGTTACTCCAACTGTGCCCTAACCAAAATTCTGGATCTCCGCACCTTCAGCATGGCCTCTCTGTTCTTATAATGCCCACAATTGATAAGACATTGCAGAGAGCAAATGAACGTGATCAATACTTGGAAAGGGAAGAAACAGCTGCGCCAATGAATCCACTGTTTAAAGTCCCTTGAATACGAGCAGCTTTCCCTTTTGCTGTAAAGAGGTAACCAATTGGCTCTTTTGCTTTTCCCAGTACCTCATAATAACATATAAACCAACATTCTGTTTTAACTTTGAAAAATATACTCAGATATTTCACACAACCAAGGCCTTGCTGATCTGGGCATTATTTTTCCCACTTCTCGAGATCATTTAGCAGATGATGATTGTCCATCTCATAGTAAATGCTCAGTTGGTACATCTTCAGGGTAGTCCAGGATTTTACCCCGTTAATGAACGGTTTTAATTCAAAGTCAGGAGATATATCATCTGGAGTTTAAATTGGAGATGAAGGTATTCAAATGTATTATCTAAGGATCATCCAAAGAGACTGTACAAGTGCATTAAAGATGAGAGACCAACTAGAGAGAGAGTAGGACGCCTTAATGATCAAAGACGTCTTTGGTGTTGAATCTTAGGAGATGGGAAAGACTTTAAATTCCATTTTTGTAACAGTTTTTTTTATTGGGTAGAAAGAAACAGAGCTAGAGAGGTCAGAGAAATAAATATTAATGTTTATAAACAGTTAGCGTTACAGAAGAGGAAGTACTGGAGGTCTTAGAAATTATAAAGGTAGGCAAATCTCCAGGACCTGATCTAGTGTAGCCAAGAACTTGGTGGGAGGTTAGGGAGGAAATTGTGGGACATTTTGTAGAAACATTTGTATCATCTGTAAATTGGTGTGAGAAGCCTGAGAACTATAGTGAGTCTGATGTCAGCGGTGGGTATGTTATCGGAGTTGATTCTGAAAGATAGGATTTTTATGCATTTGGAGAGGCGAGGGATGATTAGGGATAGTCGGAATGGTTTCGTGCGAGGGAAGTCATGTCCAAAAAATTTGACTGCCTTTTTTTGAGCAAGTAACCAAATAGATCGATGACGGCAGAGTAGTCGACATTGTTTATGAAGACTTTATCAAAGCCCTTGACAAGATTCCACATGATACAGTAATTAGCAAAGTTAGATCACATGGGACTCAGGGTGAGGTTGCTAATTGGATACAAATGAGCTTAACTATAGGAGGCAGAGCGTAATGAAGGGTTGTTTGACAGACTGGTGACCTGTGGTCCACGGTAATCTGTGCTGGAATACCTTTTGGCTGTGCTATAATGTGGAGTTTGACCCACCTCTGAGGACTAAAACTGAAAAACCCAAAGAGGAGCATCTCGCCCTATAATCTGTTAAAAAGGAGTGTGAAAAGGGGTTTAGCATGCCATTCAACAACTTCTTATCATTAAATAAAATAAACCCCTGATACTCACTTTTACAATGACATGTAACAACTTATTTATCTAACGCTAACAGGGAGCAATGTAACTAAAGTATTAACAAACCGAATAAACCGCCTTTAACTACTAACTAGTCCCAATAAAACAAGATTCAAATGGCATGCCATTCTAATAAATATAAATCCAACTTACTTTGAATAAAATTAAAACAGAGACTTTAGTCATTCTGTTTCTTCTCTTTTGAATGTTCTATCACAATTGCTTTCACTGTGATTCATTCTATTAGGAGTGCTTTTTCTGTGATTTCTTCTGTCAGGAATCGTAGCTAGCAGTGTCGTGGTACTGTTGTGAATAGATGGTGCTTTGTGTAAGAGCTGAGAGCTGTTATCACTAGCAGACAGCAGTTTGCTCTCCTGTCTTTGCCCCGCTGCCCCTTCTTTTATACCTTAGATAACATATCCATTTCTCACAACAGGACTAATCCCATGTTGTCAAAACCAACAGATTTACATTTAATTTTTTTTGGTATCCTAATGCCTGATTCAAGTTGATTGACGACGTGAAAACATATTCGCTTCATAACAAAAAATCTGCTGTTTTGCCTGCTAACTGCACAACTCTTGATGCAAATGTTTCAATTCCAGGGCTCGTTGTGCACATGCAAACCTACAAGAAGACTAGTGGGCTTTTTTTTGAGGTGAGAGGAGAAATGATTAAAAAAGACACGGGAGAAAGCTTTTCTACATAGTGGTTGGTCCGTGTGTGATGAACTTCCAAAGGAAGTGTCAGATGTGGCTACACATATATTCAGATATGTAATGTTTGGAGGGATATAGGCCAAATGCAAGCAGCTTGATCTAGTTTAGTTTGGGAATATTGTGTCCTCTCTTCCCTCCTCTCCCACCACAGAGGGATAGTCTTCTCTTTCCAGTCTGGCAGTTGGGCACACCATTGTTCTGCTAGTCTCACACTCCAATTACTAATTCTGAACTATCTATGTCTCTGTACCACCAGCACTCACTACCCACTACTGCTACAGTCTCCCAACTATAGAATAAATTTTTTTTCACCCACCCTCCATACTTCAGCCCCGATGAAGTGATGCCTATACCTGAAACTTTAGCTTGCTCTCTCTTCATGGATACTGTCTGACTCTCTGCGATCTCCCGAAATTGTTTTGGGGTAGATTCCAGTTTCTGCAATAATTTGATCCTATTTTGAAGTATTTGGATTTGCTGGGTCATAATTTATTTTTGCTCTCAGTAATGCCGTTGTGAACACTTTGTTTAATTTCTTGTTGGTAATAATCCAAGGTGATCAGGCGAATCTCTGAGTCATTGAGTGCTCATTTCCACTCTCTCCCTTGGATGTGATACAGTCATAGAGTCATACAGCATGGTAAGACACCCTTCAGTCCAACAAACCCGCACTGACCAGATATCCCTATCTGATCTAATCCCATTTGTCAGCATTTCGTCCAGATCCCTGTAAACTTTCTATTTATATACCCATCCAGATGCCTTTGAAATTCTATAAATGTACCAGCCTCCAGAACTTCCTGTGCCAGCTCATTCCATACACACACCACCCTCTGTGTGAAAAAAATCACCACAGTTGCCTTTCCGCTGTCACTTCAACCAAGGCCCTCTAGTTTTGGACTACCTCACTTTAGGAATAAGGCCTTGACTATTCACCCTATCCAGGCCCCTCATAGTTTTTAAAACCCCAATCAGGTCAGCTCCTAGTTTTTGGCTTGAATAATGTACTCAGTTACTGCCTATGGTTTGACAATGATAACTCTCTCCTGTGCTTCTGTGAAAACGCATAGAGTCATAGAGATCTACAGCACAGATAAATACCACTTTAGTCCATTGCATGCACATTTGTTAAACACACACACACACACACACACACACACACACAGACACACACACAGACACACACACACACAGACACAGACACACACACACAGACACACACACACACACACACACACACAGACACACACACTCACACACACACACACACACACACACACAGACACACACACACACACACACACAGACACACACACACAGACACACACACACACACACACAGACGCACACACAGACACACACACACACACACACACACACACACAGACACTCACACACACACAGACACACACACACACACACACACACACAGACACAGACACAAACACACACACACACACACACACAGACACACACACACACACACACACACACAGACACACACACTCACACACACACACACAGACACACACACACACACACACACAGACACACACACACAGACACTCACACACACACACACACACACAGACGCACACACAGACACACACACACACACACACACAGACACTCACACACACACAGACACACACACACACACACACACACACACAGACACACACACACAGACACACACACACACACAGACGCACACACAGACACACACACACACACACACACACACAGACACTCACACACACACAGACGCACACACAGACACACACACACACACACACACACACAGACACTCACACACACACAGACACACACACACACAGACACAGACACACACACACACACACAGACACACACACACACACACACACACACAGACGCACACACAGACACACACACACACACACACAGACACACACACACACAGACACACACACACAGACACACACACACACACACACACACACACACACACACAGACACACACACACACACAGACACACACACACACACACACACACACAGACACACACACACACACAGACACACACACACACACACACACACACACAGACACACACACACACACACACACACACACACACAGACACACACACACATACACACACAGACACACACACACACACACACACACACACACAGACACACACACACACACACACACACACACACACACACACACACACACACACACACGTACGTTTATTATTCTCATGCACTTGGCCCATAACCTTGTTTTGGCATCACAAATGAATTTAAAAACTCGAAAGTTATGGTGGTTCATGTCGCTACCACACATACAGACAGTGAGTTCCAGATTCCCTTTTGGGTGAAGGGATTTTTCCTCACATCTCCACTGAATCTCTTGCCCTTTACCCTAAACTGATGGCCCCCGGGTCCTTGATTCTAACATCTAAAGGAAAAGTCTTTTCCAATTTACCTTATGTATGCCCTTCTTAACTTTACACATCTCAGTCATGTCCCTTCTCAATCTCATTTGTTCTAAGGTAAACAATCCTGGTCTCTCCAATCTCTCTTCACAATTGAAATTCCATGCCAAGGCAACATGCTGGTAAATAGCTTCTGTACCTTATGCAGTGCTATCATATCCCTTCTATGTTTTGGCAATCTGTGTCAATATTACATTTTAACTCTGTGAGTGGTAGTCCTCTGAGGATGAATGTTTCTTAGATCACAACTTGAAATAATGGACGGAATCTGGAATGTTGAAATTGGCAATATTAATTTTTGCTTTTAATAAAATAAAATAAAAAGGGCACCCCCTGAACCTGGCATGTTATGCTTATAACAATTGTAATAACCCCAGAATATCGATGATATTTTTTGGAAAATGCCACTTAGAATGTCACATGATTTTTAAAATAATTGAATAACCAGAAACTGGTATTTTTAGTTATTGTTATTATTGAATCTATTCTATCAGATATGTTCTGAATAGTGCTTTAATTTTATTTTGGATATTGGTCAAAAAGCTAAACTGTATTTGTACCTCGAACCTTAACACTAATGTGGAGAAAATCCCATCAAGGAGTGGAAAACCGGTTATCATCCTATGTGTGCTTGTGTATGGTGTATTAAAAATGCTTCACTGTTTAATGATACAGCTGCAAAGTAGGATGAATCAGTCACAGAAATTGCTTTTAAATATGAAGACTTGATTGTAAACATCTCTAAGTCATTCATTGATAGTTTTGCCCAAGTCCAACCCACCTACAGGTGTGCGGATTATTAAATGATTACTGTTAATGTTGAAGTAAATTTTAAAATATGATCAGGATTTGGTATTTAGGTTTAGCATCCTACTCATTCAAATAAAGAAGGAATTAATATTATAAATACCATTTTTCCTTTCTATCTTACAGTTAATTTAGTGGCAGTTGTGATCCTCTCTCAGGGAAAGTGTGGTCTCTCAACGTGCACATCTCACTACCTGGTAGCCATGGCATTGGCAGATCTACTGTTCATTATCACTGAGGTCATTCTGTGGCGGATCACTTACTATTTCTTCCCTGGGTGCTTCCTGCACATTACTCCAGTATGCAGAATTATTAATGTTCTCAGTCGGGTCACCACAGACTATTCTGTATGGTTCACTGTCATTTTTTCCTTTGATAGATTTGTGGTCATTTGCTGCCAGAAATTGAAAACAAAATTTTGCACGGAGAAAGTTGCACTGGCAGTTCTAATAACAACCAGTATCCTGTTCTGTTTAAAGAATATTCCGAATTACTTCACACTTGAACCTAGATTGGTTACTGAATATGTACCCTGGTTCTGTGATGTAAAATCAGACTATTTTATTCAGCCTGGATGGGTAGCATTTGATTGGTTTGATACAGTCTTAACTCCATTGCTTCCATTTGTTTTAATTCTGTTGCTCAATGCACTTACAGTTCGACACATTTTAGTGGCCAGTCGAGTGCGAAAGGGATTGATGGGTCAGAGCAAGAGAATGAGTCACAGTGACCCAGAGATGGAGAGTAGGAGGAAGTCAATGATTTTACTCTTCACAATATCTGGCAGTTTCATTCTTCTGTGGTTGACTTATGTTGTCGAATTTTTCTATTATAACATCAAAGGAACAGATCCCAAAGACTACACAGATTCAGAAAATATTTTTGAAAATGTTGGTGATGTGCTTCAGGTTTTGAGTTGCTGCATAAACACGTTTATTTATGGGGCAACACAGTCTAAGTTTAGAGAACAGTTAAGAATTGTGGTGAAATTTCCAATTACATTAGTGAATCATCTGATTTATAAACAAAACTGAAAACAGCAGAGATGCTTTCATGTTACGAATGCGACATGCACCCCTTTCTCAAAGGTAAACCACACTGACCAGTGCTGGGATCAGAGATAATGGGAACTGAAGATGCTGGAGAATTGAGATAACAAAGTGTGTAGCTGAATGAACACTGCAGGCCGAGCAGCATCTTCATTTGCTCTCTGATGAAGGGTCTATGCCCGAAATGTCAGCTTTTGTGCTCCTAAGATGCTGCTTGGCCTGTTGTGTTCATCCAGCTCCACGCTTTGCTATCTCTGACCAGCGTTGGGCAGTGTTTAGACTTTTGGTGAGGAAGAATGTTACAATGTTCGAAGAACTGAGCTATTTTATGAAGCAGTTCCCAGGAGCAATTTGTATGTATCGATGTGCGTATTTGTTTCATTATCTGTATTTGTGTGATTTTGTGTGTGTGTGTGTGTGTGTGTGTGTGTGTGTGTGTGTGTGTGTGTGTGTGTGTGTGTGTGTGTGTGTGTGTGTGTGTGTGTGTGTGTGTGTATGTGTGTGTGTGTGTGTGCGCGTGCGTGCGCATGTGGGGGGGGTGTTCATGTATGAGTGTATGCACGTGTGTGTGTGAGGGTAGATGAGAGTGTTTGGATTATGACAAGTGGTCAAGTTCGAGGAGCAAGCTCCTTATACAGATCGACAGGAGGAACAGCAGTTGACATCACTCTCATGAAGATATAAACAAACACACACACACACACAGACACATGTATATGCATACACACACATATACAGACATTCACAAACATAGACACACAGATACAGACATACACACATACACAAACATGCACAAACAGTCACACACGCACAGACATACACAGACACATACACATGCATACACGCACATACAGACATAATCACAAACTCTCACACACACATGCACACATTCTCTCTGTTTCACTCTCAAACTCATGCGCGTGTGTGTTTGCTTTTATATGTATACATAAAAAGAATATGTGTACAATTACAGACACATTTTAAAGGTGCATCTGCCTTTTATTCCCATTGAATCATTGCTGCTGTCCCTGAATTTCCAAAGCCAGATAGTGCTAAGGATGAACACTGTGGCATAAGAACAGAGTAAGGGCTGGCAAGGAACTTAGATTTATGAATCATGCACAGGGTGTCAACTGAAAACAGCAGCCCTGGCATCTAATTTAGTGGCTCCACTGTGAAACAGGAGGG
This sequence comes from Stegostoma tigrinum, assembly GCF_030684315.1. Lineage (NCBI taxonomy): Eukaryota > Metazoa > Chordata > Chondrichthyes > Orectolobiformes > Stegostomatidae > Stegostoma > Stegostoma tigrinum. The sequence continues at coordinate 2,064,050 of NC_081399.1, forward strand.
TCCTCAACTAACCCCCACATTTTCAATATTGCCAATGGTTCTCTTTCCTCAGCTTTGAATCCTTTCTCGTTCAAACTACCCCCATCATTCCCTCATAGAAAAAATGCACCTTGAGAAAAAGCACACCCTAGAAAGGAGGTAGGTACAGAAGAAGAGATTTTGGCTTCTTGCCTGTTAATTTCCAATGTCACAACTGAAATGTGTGCTCTCTGATTTTTGTATTTTCATCTGTCTATTACAATGTTTGGTTATAAGAAAAATCTGTCTATTACTACCTTGAAACTATTCAATGACTCTGTCTGCACGAGCTTCTGATGCAGAGGCTATCACTGAGATAAAGTATGTCTTCGTCATTACTGTCCTAAATGAGTGTATCCATTTTTAACTCAGTGTGGTGTAGTTTTGCATTCACCAAAAATAAATAAATGGCTTTACAGAGGTGTCCGTCTAGTTAAGACCATTCAAGATCTTCCAAACAGCAATCTATCTATCTCTTGTCCTTTCCAAATCCCAGTGAAGCCAAACTAGAACTGACCAATCTTTCCCCATAAGGTAATCTACACATTGCCGTAAACTTCATTAGAATTGTTTTGAATGGTTTTGCAATCTTCTTTACATGAAGCTATCAAAACTGCTCACGGCATTTAGGGATAATGGGAACTGCAGATGCCGGAGAAACCATGATAACAAAGTGTGGGGCTGGATGAACACAGCAGGCCCAGCAGCATCTCAGGAGCACAAAAGCTGACGTTTCAGGCCTAGACCCTCCATCAGAGAGGGGGATGGGAAGAGGATTCTAAAATAAATAGGGAGAGGGGAGAGGCGGACCAAAGATGGATAGAGGAGAAGATAGGTGGAGAGGAGAGTATGGGGGGGGGGAGGTAGGGAGGGGATAGGTCAGCCTAGGGAGGATGGACAGGTCAAGGGGGTGGGATGAGGTTAGTAGTTAGGAAATGGAGGTGCGACTTGAGGTGGGAGGAAGGGATGGGTGAGAGGAAGAGCATGTTAGGGAGGCGGGGATGAGCTGGGCTGGTTTTGGGATGCAGTGGGTGGAGGGGAGATTTTGAAGCTGGTGAAATCCACATTGATACCATTGGGCTGCAGGGTTCCCAAGCAGAATATGAGGTGCTGTTCCTACAACCTACGGGTGGCATCATGATAGCACTGCAGGAGGCCCATGATGGACATGTCATCTAAAGAATGGGAGGGGGAGTTGAAGTGAGATCATTACTAACTTTTTAAAATTCATTTATGGGATGTGGACCACTATTACTTGACCATTCCCAGTTGACCTTAGAACGTGGTAGTGAGCTGTCTCCTTGAACCACGGCGATCCACCTGGCCAATTGCACTTCCTTGCCTTATCCTTATTGTCCTGGGTGCCCTTAGTGACTTTTTACTCAGTTGTGGGACATGGGCATCGCTGGCTAGCTAGGCCACAAAGACTTTGCTGCTTCAGCTTCTGGGCCAATACAACGATAACTCACTGTTCACCAAGGTACAGGAGTACTGCGATTCCATCTACCAGGCTACAGCATGCTTCGTGAGGGCATGAATGATAGAATCCGAGCGGTTTTGTCTGTCAACTATTAACCCAGAGTGCCAGGTGATTTTCTTGGGGACCTGAGTTGGAATCTGGCCATTGAAGATTGTGGAACTTGAACTCAATACCACATCTGGAATTATGTGTCTAATCGTGTCAGATCTCGTGGTGGGAGAACACTTTGGCGACAGTGACCACAACAGCCTCACATTTACCATAGCCATGGAAAGGGAAAGGAACAGTTACCAGGGGAAGATATTTAACTGGGGAAAAGGAAACTATGACGCTATCAGGCAGGATTTGGAAAGTACAGATTGGGAGCAATTGGCCCACAGAAAGGGCACCGAAGACATGTGGAGGCTGCTTAAGGAGCAGTTGTTGCGAGTGATGCTTAAATTTGTTCCTCTGAGACAGGTAAGAAGGGGTAAGATTAAGGAGCCTTGGATGACGGGTACAGAGGTGCTTCTTGTCAAAAAGAAAAAGGCAGCGTACGTATGGTGGAGGAAGCAAGGGTCTAGCACAGCTTCAGAGGATTACAGGCTTGCTCGGAAGGAACTCAAAAGTGGATTGAGGAGGGCCAGGAGGGGGCACAAAAAAGGCTTGGCAGGAAGGATTAGGGAGAATCCGAAGGCATTTTACTCATACGTGAGGAATAAGAGAATGATCTGGGATAAGGTAAGGCTGATCAGGGATAGCGTAGGGAACTTGTGCGCGGAGTCTGAGCAGATAGGGGAAGCCCTAAATGAGTTTTTTGCTTCGGTTTTCACGAAGGAAAGGGACCTTGTTGTGAATGAGAACTTTGAGGAGCAGGAAAACAGGCTTGAACAGATCAAGACTGAGGAAGTTGATGTGCTGGAAATTTTGGCAAGCATTAAGATTGATAAGTCCCCAGGGCCAGACCAAATTTATCCTAGGTTGCGCCGGGAAGCGAGAAAGGAGGTTGCTAAGCTGCTGGCAAAGATCTTTGCTTCCTCACTCTCCACGGGAGTCGTACCAGAAGATTGGAGGAAGGCAAATGTTGTTCCTCTTTTCAAGAAAGGGAATAGGGAAATCCCTGGAAATTACAGACCAGTCAGTCTTATATCTGTGGTCAGCAAGGTTTTGGAAAGAATTCTGAGGGATAGGATTTCTGACTATTTGGAAAAGCATAGCGTGATTAAAGGGAGTCAGCATGGCTTTGTGAGGGGCAGGTCATGCCTTACAAATCTTATTGAGTTCTCTGAGGAAGTCACCAGACAGGTTGATGAGGGTCGAGCAGTGGATGTGGTGTACATGGACTTCAGCAAAGCATTTGATAAGGATCCCCACAGCAGGCTCATTCATAAAGTCAGGGGGTATGGGATACAAGGTGATTTGGCTGTCTGGATTCAGAATTGGTTGGCTGACAGGAGGCTGGGAGTGGTTGTAGATGGTAAGTATTCTGCCTGGAGGTCAGTGCTGAGTGGTGTCCCGCAGGGCTCTGTTCTTGGGCCTCTGCTCTTTATAGTTTTTATAAATGACTTGGATGAGGAGGTTGAGGGGTGGGTTAGTATGTTTGCTGATGACACAAAGGTTGGAGGTGCCGTTGATAGTATCGAGGGCTATTGCAGGCTTCAGCGAGACATTGACAGAATGCAGAGCTGGGCTGAGAAATGGCAGATGGAGTTAAACCTGGATAAATGCGAAATGATGCATTTTGGAAGGTCGAACTTAAATGCTGAATATAGGATTATAGGCAGGATTCTCGGCAGTGTGGAGGAACAGCGGGATCTTGGTGTTCAAGTACATAGCTCCCTCAAAGTTGCCACCCAGGCGCATAAGGTTGTTAAGAAAGCATATGGTGTTTTGGCTTTCATTGACAGGGGGATCGAGTTTAAGAGCCGCGAGGTTATGCTGCAGCTCTACAAAACCCTGGTGAGACCACACTTGGAATATTGTGTCCAGTTCTGGTCGCCCTATTGTAGGAAAGATTTGGAGGCTTTGGAGAGGGTGCAAAGGAGGTTTACCAGGATGCTGCCTGGACTGGAGGGCTTGTCTTACATGGAGAGGTTGACGGAGCTCGGACTTTTCTCTCTGGAGAGAAGGAGGAAGAGAGGTGACCTGATCAAGGCGTATTCGGTAATGAGAGGCGTGGACAGAGTCAATAGCCAGACACTTTTCCCCAGGGCAGGATTGACTGCCATGAGCGGTCATAGTTTTAAGGTGTTAGGAGGAAGGTATAGAGGAGACATCAGAGGAAGGTTCTTCACCCAGAGAGTTGTGAGCGCATGGAATAGTTCACCAGTGGTAGTCGTGGAAGCGGAGTCATTAGTGACATTTAAGCAACTGCTGGACATGCACATGGACAGCAGTGAATTGAGGGGAATGTAGGTTAGGTTATTTTATTTTTGGATTAGGATTATTCCATGGCACAACATCGTGGGCCAAAAGGCCTGTACTGAGCTGTACTTTTCTATGTTCTATGTTCTATGTTCTATGATGACCCTGAAACCATCATCGATTGTCAGAAAAATCCATCTGGTATATTACTGCTTTGCTGGGAATGAGATCTGCCTTTCTTACCTCGCCTGGCCTGCATGTGACTCCAGACCCATAGCAATGTGGTTGATTCTTAGGGCTCTCAAGGATGGAAGATAAGTGCTCGTTCAATTCAGTGAAGCCCTTGTGATGTGATTGAGAAAAAAGGATTTGACAGGCTCAGTGTTTTTTTCTTGTTTTGGGGAAATATTTTAAGGGGTATTTCAGTGGCCAGTCATGTCCCTGAGGAACTGAAGGATCAGAACTAGGGCAAGAATAAAAGTGACCCAGAAATGGAGAACAGAAGGAAGTCCATGATTATACTTTTCCCCATGTCAGGCAGCTTCATATGTCGGTGGTTCGTGTTTGTTCTATTCTTTATACACAATTACATCGCAGGAACAAATCCCAACTGTTACGCTGTTTCTGTCCAGGCCATTTTGCATGTTGCAAAATTGCTGCACAGAATCATTAATTTACACAGTGATCCAGTCCAATTTCAGAGACCAGTGCAAAAGTATGTTGAAATATTCAGTCACATTGTTGACACTCTTAGATTAAAAAATGTGGGTGGCATGGTAGCCAAGTAGCATTGCTGCTTCACAGTGCTACTCCCAGTCTGCCTGTGCGGTGTTTGCATGTTTTCTCTGTGTCTGTCTGGATGCTTCAGTTTTGTCCTGTGGTCCAAAGATGTGCGGGTGGGTGAATAGGGGATGCTAGATTGACCAGAGTGTCCAGATTGCCCAGAGATATTTTGGGTCGGTGGGTTGGCCATGCTAAATTGTCCCTCTGAAGAGCATTCTCCTCACACCCATTCCCCACATTCAACCCACCTAACCAAAATGTGGGGAATGGTTCTGAGGAGGATGCTCTTCAGGGGGCAATTTAGCATGGCCAACCCACCGAGCCTGCACATCTTTGGACTGTGGGTGGAAACCAGAGGACCTGAAAGAAACTCACGCAGACACGGGGAGAATGTATAAAGTCCGCACAGACAGTCGCCTGAGGGCAGCATCAAACACAAGACTTGTTGACCTGAATGGGGTGGCATGGTGGTTTAGTGGTTAGTTCTGCTGCCTCACAGTACTAGGGACATGATGCTACCCTTAGGTGTCTGTCCGTGTGGAATTTGTACATTCTTGTCGTGTCTGCGTGGGTTTTCTCCAGGTTCTCCGGTTTCCTCCCACAGTCCGAAGATGTGCAGGATCGGTGGATTGGCCATGCTAAATTACCCGTAGTGTTCAGGGACGTGTAGATTGGGTGGGTGCTGTAAGCTTGTTGGGGCGAGCAGCCTGTTTCCACACTGCAGGGATTCTAGAACTGGGAAAGCCCAGAGACAAGTCTTAGTTTTACCAGCATGTGAAATTAAGATTTGTCTTTTATATTCTTAACATCCCTGCATCGAATGAGGTCAGGAAGGGCTTGGGACCCCTGGTTTCATCCGGGGACTGCTGTGTAGTGACAGAGTGTAGTGTCCTCCCTCCCTTTCTTGTAGGGCAGAGAACTAGTCCCGATTGAGACGGGAGGAGACACAGGACAAAGAATAGTGGGTAAGATTGCACAAAGTGAGCACATGAGGAATGGAGGTAAAGTACTGATGGAGCGATGTCAGTATCAGCTGGTCTCGTGGTGACCATGTAGCCATTGTCATAAAGCCAATTCGGTTCACTAATGTTATTTATGGAACAAAACGTACCCTCTTTAATTTATCATACACAGTCATGGTTCCAGACTGGCATCAATATGCTTGACTCTTATCTGCTCAATGAAAAAGCTACATCAAACAGTACAGGCACATTGAGAAGATAAACCTTTACTTTTCCAGCAACTCTCTGTAACTCCCCAATGTCATTTATTTATCAGTATTCACCACGTTTGGAATTGCAGAATTAGAAAGGGAGAAATGGATTCATTGAACGCAGTAATTTTGAAATTTTCAAGAGAATTTCAAGTCAGACTATTTCCATTCTAAGGAAGGGCCCCTGTACCAGAAACATTACCTGTGATTTCTCATGGCAGATGTTGCCAGACCCGTAGAGCTTTGCCAGTAATGTCTGGTTTTGTTTCCAATGTAATAGTTGAAGGAGATCTTTGATAGAAATGTCTTGCTGCTGCTGTCGGGAGGAAAGGACGGGAAGGACAAGACAAACGACTTTCACCACACCAAGCAAACTATCCCATCAGTGTGTTTAATAATGTATCAGTGATGTGTAACATTCTCCTCAGAGAAAATGGTACAGTTTGGCATGTATCGATGCAGGCTCGTATCCGTAATGCACATCACATTTACACTCCTGAGGCGGTTTCCCCCAGTCATAACTTCTCGAGCAAACTTTTGTATGTTTTCACAAGAAATTGATTTGGAGAAATACATCCCAATAAATGTTGTACCATATTGAATTTCTGATGAATTTCACTCCATTAAAATATATTAAAATCATCACAATCCTTTCCATTTTTTAATTTAAAATATTCATGATCCTCTAGAAGATTTTCAGAAACGTTGTCATCATTTATTACACCTCGTATTTTTTCGAACATGTCATGATCGTTTTTATAACACCTTACAGCGCTTCTGACAGTTCACACCATTATACACACTTCTCATACTTTGTACAGAGTATAATCGCTCATTGCCTTCCATAATCCTTTTTAATACGTTTCCACATTTCTTGAGCAGGTATAAGCCTTCATAACTTGTATAATGTCTCATAGTTTCATATAATCCTCTCTACTTACACGTTGCTCTGCACAATTTGAAATAAATCAGAACCTTCATCATGACTGGTAGCCTTTGTAACTGTTCCCAACACTTTGTTGTCGTTTGTAATGATTACAAGATACGAAATAAGACCAGTCGTTCATTTGTGAAATTCAGAAGGAATTTCTTCTCTCAGAGGGTTGCGAGCCTTTTGAATCCCTTGTCTCAGAGTGCTATGGGGCTTTTACATTACCCTTAACCCTAATGGATGGGCAGCAAGTTTAAAAGGGCCTCCTTCTGTTCCTATTTCATAAAGTCGGATGGAGCTCGGTTGATTTTGTCACGTAATGCCCTCGATTATAAACCTCACAGCCATTCAAACACCATATAATTTTATGCAATACTTCATAGTCATTTATAAAACTTTCAGACCAACGTAATCCTTCAAAACCGTTACTAATTTACAACAACACAAAACACTTTCTGGTATTTCAAAATAACCTGTAACAATTTACTGCACATTGTAATCTTTCCATCTTGCTTCAATCCCTTTAACATTGTGTAGAATTCCAGCCATCACTGATATTCTTTAATATTGAATAACCAATTATCACACATCAAACCATTTTTGAGTAATTTATGTGCATTTGTAACACTCTAGTCCACTGTATCACATATGATTCAAAACATCTGTTTTTCTATCCATCTCCTCTCCAAATAGGTGTTAGAAAATTCAGCAGTTTTAATAATCATTTTTCTTAAAATATTCCGAATTGCTTGTAACCCATTAATATTCCTAAAGATACCTGGTTAGTTATAACCATTGACAATCCTGTCAAAATTTTCTCATGGCCAATTCCCAGAGCTACTCCCTCATTCCACAATAATATTTGCTGCTGGGAAAAAATTTGGACGACTTAATTTACTTCCAGTAATTGGGGACTTGCCAATCGCTTGGAAAGATCATATGGATTTGTTGGGCCATGGTTGATGTGGAGATTCAACTCGACCTGCCAACTGTCAAACATAACTAGCCCATTAACCTCTGTCTGGGAAATCAATGTTAATTCAAGAATGAGTAATAATGGGGAACGAGGCAGAAGTTGAGAGATTCCACGACAATTATTTTAATGAAAAAAGTGCAAAGCATGCACACACACCAACTAGCGACATAGCACTGGGTCCTGTCTGTGAATACCTGCAACTTTTGGGGCTCGGTTAAGTCAGTTGGCTGAATGGCTCATTTGCAATGCAGAGTTAATACACCCAGCACCAGTTCAACTCCAGCTCTGCCTGAGGTTACCAATGTAAATCTCGACCCCCGGTGGGGTCTCTCGATTCTGTGCTCAGTGAATGAACACTCGTAGTCTGTCTGGCTGTTTAAGACTTTACCCTTTATTTCTTCATTCGGCCGGGTACGGAGCATCCAGAAACACACAAGTTGAGCACTTCCGTATTCCTTGGAGGAGCTGCACACACAACTTAATACAAAGACATTTTTATACTTTTCTTAAAGCAGGGTACATGGCGTGATCGCACAGAGTATTCAAACAATTACCAATCAATACATGATATTGCTTCATTGACAGTTACAAAATCCAGTAGTATTAACTGGTAAACAATTTTCGTCACAATGCTTAGGTTACTTTTTGTCTCGCCATATAGCACCATAACATTTGCTACTGAAGGTCAGCTAGAATGATTAGTACTGCATTATCTTATCATTACTGGGTTATTTATGCAGCTCTAGCAGAACTCAGAGTTCCCAGGCTAGAAGCCTTTTTGTTGCTCACTTGCACCGAGAAGCCATCTTGTGCCTGTATCCGAGTTTCAGATTCTCACCATGACAGGGCTCTGCTTCTCAACCTTACCCCTCACCCGATGCATAGTGACTCTAAAGTTAAACCATTATCAGTTGTCACTCATTTGTTCTCAGACAGTAGTGCTTTGGCAATTTGACTTTTACGGGGAACTTCTCACATACACAACTGAAGTGCACAAAACGACCACTTTTATCATTGGAATTAATTGGTGCTTCCCTTCAACGTTGAATTTCTTGCATCCTAGCCCTGACCAATGCAGAGTGAAAAATGTGATATTTCCTTTTTCTTTTCAGTAATTTGTAATAACGCATTCTAAGAACAATCCATAAAATGATAGAGATGATACATTACAGAAGGGATTCATTTGGCCCAACTTGGTGATGCTTACCTAGACCCCTAGCTGCCATTTCTCACCCCATCTTCCTGCACACGGCCCAGTGCCCTGCAGCTTCCATGCAGGTCAGGGTATTGTATAAAACAGTTTAGCGTCTTTGCCGTCACTACTAAATCAGGCAGTGAATTCTAGACACGCTCCACCCTCTGTGGAAAATGGATTTCCTTTCAGTCTTTTGCCACTCGATGACCCCTGGTTTTTGAACTCAATGCGACAGGAATCAGGTCCCCATAACAATTTTGTTTACCTCAATCATATCACCTTCTCAGCCTTGCCTAATGCTAGGAAAACAACACCAACATCTCCAATATCTTCTGATGGCTACAATTCTCCGGCCCTGTCAACTTTCTAAATGAGCTTCTCCCTTCAAAGCAATTACATCCTTCCCCTCTTGTGGTGAGCAGGATTGCACACAATACTTCAGCGTGGACTCAGCAGTGTCTGATGCAGTTTCATCTTTCCATCCCTACGTTTGTATTGTATATCCCTGCCAATGAAGGAGAGCATTCTCTACAACCTGCATTGCTTCCTTTAGGGACCTGTGTACTTGCACACGAAGATCTTTACCTTTATTTTCTCCCATCATTGTATTATGGTTTATTGTGGGATTCCTTTTTACTGTTTGACCCCCGCCCATACATTACTACGCACATCTCAGAGCTGAATCCATTGACCACATTCCTGGCCACTCCACCATCTTATTTATGTCATTTTCAAGGTTACAGCAATCCTGTACCATTCTGCAGGACACGGCCAGTTTTTGTTTATGAGATTCCTTGGAGGATGTTTTTGCTGTTGAACTTTGGACCAGGACATTGTAACTCACCTTGAGGCCACGTGGAACCTCCCTGATCTGTGGATATTGACAGGCAGGACCTAAATTGACTTCTGGACAAGCAGCACAGCTTTTGGGCCCAGCACCTTCAGAAGGTGCTGATGAAGTCATGGCTGCCCTTCTTTTTCACTGCGTTCGCCCAGTATCTCGGGGCATTCTGCTCCATTTGAGGAACATCCGGTGCAGCTATAGCTCACCAGGAGCTGGTTGATTGGTAAATGTCCAGAAGGTGCCCCAGTTGGATCTCTCCACAGCTTTCCTCCCAAGGTCAGGGCAGCTTTGTGGAAAAATGCGGATTTCTTTTCTAGTATCTCCTCCACATTTCCTGGTGCCTCCAGCACACTCTCACTGGCCTGGCCAAGCACACAGAAGGCCTGAGCACCATGAAGCCTGGCCATGTCAAACAAGGAGGAGGAACCCACATCTGCTCAGAAACCGAAGGCTAAACACGATGCTGGGTCCCAGGGTGCTCATGGGATGTTCCATGGAATGGGTTGCTGCTGGGTAGTTGAGGGTGAGAAGAGCCTTTGTTTTAACATAATCACAGGAGATGAGCATCTCTAGCAGTGAGATATCTAACGACCCCTTATTCTGACTGGCTTCTGCGGGCCATTGCAGAGGGCGGTAAGAGTCCAGGAGGCCTGGAGACACAGAAGATTTACACTAGGTGAGGGCGGCAGATTTCCTCCCCTGAGAGACATTCATGAATCACAGGAAAGAATCACAGAACTGTTATGGAGCTGAAGGAGGGTATTCAGTTCATCATACATGCACCAGCCGAGTGTCTTGCTGTGAGTGTCATTGAGCTATTATTAAAGTGGTGAGCTGCAGCATCTGACAGTAAGAGATGTTGGTGTGGGTCTCCTCCTGGAACTATTATTAACGCTGTTTGTCAGAAACCCAGGAGTGACCGCTCCCTGGGCTAGCCTGCCTGAGGTCCTCCCTCAGCTGCATGACGATCTTGTTACCATAGACACTGCACAGAGTGTGGTTTTACAACTCACTGATTTGGCCCTGAATGGTCTGGGAATCATTTTGGTGTCACCCTCCAGTATGGCCACTAAGTGGCCTGCACCTTTGCTTAGACATCCCTGCCCCACATAGCATTATTCCCGGGATCGAGTGGGAATATAATCATTTTAATGGAGAAGAAAACAACGCCAGTAATTTTGTCTTTTCCGATTGGCATTAGTTCATGGTGAATTTTATCGACCAAGGCTTTCCCTGTGAGAAGTCCTTTGTGATGGCTTGGGGTGTGTGTGTGTGTGTGTGTGTGTGTGTGTGTGTGTGTGTGTGTGTGTGTGTGTGTGTGTGTGTGTGTGTGTGTGTGTGTGTGTGTGTGTGTGTGTGTTGTGTGTGCGTGTGTGTGCGTGTGTGTGTGTCTGTGTGTATGAGTGTGTGTGTGTGTGTGTGTGTGTGTGTGTGTGTGTGTGTGTGTGTGTGTGTGTGTGCCTGTGTGTGCGTGTGCCTGTGTGTGTGTGAGTGTGAGTGTGTGTGTGCGCATGTGTCAGTGTGTGTCTCTGTGTGTGTGTGTATGTGAGTGTGTGTGTGTGTGTCTCTGTGTGTGTGTGTCTGTGTGTGTGTGTGAGTGTTTGTGTGTGTGTGTATGTGTGTGAGTGTGTCTCTGTGTGTGTGAGTCTGTGTGTGTGAGTGTGAGTGTGTGTGTGTATGTGAGCGTGTGTGTGTCTCTGTATGTGTGTGTGAGTATGTGTGTGTGAGTGTGTGCGTGTGAGTGTGTGTGTGTGATTGTGTGTGTGTGTGCGCGTGTGTGTGTCTGTGTGTGTGCGTGATTGTGTGTGTGTCTGTGTGTGTGTCTGTGTGTGTGAGATTGTGTGTGTGTGTGAGTGTGTGTGTGTGTGTGTGTGTGTGTGTGAGTGTCTGTGTGTGTGTGTGAGAGCGTGAGTGTGTGTCTGTGTGTGTGTGTGTGCCTGTGTGTGTGTGTGTGTGTGTGTGAGCGTGTGTGTGTGCGTCTGTGTGTGTGTGTGTGTGTGTGTGTGTGTGTGTGTGTGTGTGTGTGTGAGCGTGTGTGTGTGTGTGTGTTTGTGTGTGTGTGTGTGTGTGTGTGTGTGTGTGTGTGTGTGTGTGTGTGTGTGTGTGTGTGTGTAGCAAGCTGGGTGAGGAGCCTTCATACCTTGTCGAACACTCGTTTATAGTTTCGTTCTCAAGGAATTCTTCCCGGTGGGACTTCCCAAATCATCCCTGCCTGAACTCCGACCCCTTGTCGAATCTATGTGCCAGACATCCCACTGCCCTGCACCTGTTCTCGGAGAAACCCCAACAGTCTTTTGTGATCCCCGCACCCCTACAACACACTGTCTACCTCACATGGGCGTTTCTGTAAACCTCGAGCTGATCGTTATACCTGAATATCACCGATTCAGGAGAGTGGAACTAGTGGGCCCCATCTACACACACTGCACTATCTGGTGGGTCATTCCCCATAGATCAAGGGTACATCCTTCTTCCCTTTGTGCTACATCTTTGCAGACAGTCATTACAAAGCAATATGTAATAAAGTCTCTATAAATGTCTAAATTTCTGTTTTTGAGGAGCCGCTCCAGTGCACCTCCTAAAAAGAGAGAATTTTGTTTAAAAATCTTGCTCTGCATGACATTAGAAAATACTCAAATTATTAAATTGTCTCCCACCCCTCCCCCGCGCCCCTTGATGGAATAAATGTGCCCCTTGGGCAGAATGTGGAGTGCAGGGGATGGGTTGTTCCCCAGTGAGTTAAAGCAGTTTGTGATCTCGGGATGGAGCTCATGGTGCTTGGGTGGTCAGCGTTATTGCTGGCAGATTCCTGACTTGTGTTTTTGTTATTTCATTATAATGTACTGAGCAGTAACTCTCCTTCATACTCAGGCCTTAAAATCGAAATTGTATTTGGTTTGTTCTTTGACAGAAATTTGAAAAATAACGAAGCCGAGTAATGCTGTAAACGTGACCTCCCCAAGAAGCTTCCAAGCAGCTTAAGGCAATGCCTTTGAGAATGCTTCAGCTCAGAGTTTCAAACAAAGACCTTGTCAGTTGCGTCACCCAGAAATAAAAAATGTATCGACCAATTCAACTCGTGGAGAGAGTGTTCGACATCACCCTGGCTATTATTGGCATCCCTGGTATGGCATCATGACAACTGGACTTGTTTTAACCTCTGGCTTTATCTTTCGAACAACGTTTCCAGCTCAATGACTGGCCATCCTTATCTAGACCCCAGGACAATTCACTGTGCAGCATTCCCCATTCAATTCCCCAGTGACAGAGACTCCCAACTTCATTGCTGATGCAGCATTATCTGATCTCAGTGCACTGTCAGCTGGTCTGGTTTCATGCAGTTTGAAGGTGTGAGGAGAGATCAGGCAAGTTAGTTCTGAAGAAGGGTCACTGGACTCGAAACATTAACTCTGCTTTCTCTCTCACAGATGCTGCCAGTCCTGCTGAGCAACTTCTGTTTTGTTGCACAAATGAGGCCTGTTTTCCCCAGAATTTAGAAGATTAAGAGGCAAACTGAGCAATGCCTTACAATATACTAACAGGTCGAGACAGAAAAAAAGATGAGCTATGTTTATTGTTTGGGGATTCTAGATTGAGAGAGCTGGGCCTGAGAATGAGAACCAGACCATTCAAGAGAGATGCTGGGGTGCTCTCCCACACACAGAGAGTGGGGCAGGTTTGGAATTCTCTTGAACAACCGGATCAGTTGTACTTTTTAACTCTGTTGTAGTATTTTGTAGTTAAGCAAAAAACTTGAGGGATATGTGCCCCGTTTTGATTTGTCAAGCTTCATCTCACTCAAATCTGTTCTGGAAATTCTCCCCTCACCCATCTCTCGTCAGGAATTTAAGTCTCGACAGATTTCCCTCCTCATACCTACACATCGAGACGTTTGCAGTGTAAGTTTACAGAGTAAATACCACAGCAGTCCTGACTCTCACATGTTGTCACTAAGAGATCCCTGCATACTCTGTTATGCTACATATCTGTAAGACACATGGAGTAATCCTGTTCAAAATCTTACCCAGGTTCTGGTGACCTGTTTTCGGATCCTTTTAGGTCAGGATTCACTTGTCTTCTCGACATGCTCACGTTGCAGAAGTTCTACTCCTCTCTCTAATAATATATCTGTTCCAATCTTTTGTCTCGTCCACCATCATTAATTTCTCCTTTGTTTGTCCAGCTGCTCTTTTTTCTCTTTGGCTCCATCACCACCTATCGTTTACTTCCATCACTCCCCCTACCTTGTCATCTGCATAATTACTGACATTTTCCTGGCTATCATCAGTTTTGAGGAAGAGTCACTCAGCTCACAAAGTTTACTCTATCTGCAAATGCAGCCAGCTGAGCTTACGCCGAAATTTCTCTTTTTGTTTCTGATTTAAAGCATTAATTTTTTTGGTATTCAGACTGAGTTGGGATCGATGTTTGTAGAAGGGCTCTGTACCTGCCAGGTTTGGAACTGCGAACTTGGAGAATCTATTACAGCCATTCAAACTGCTCCCTTGGAACCAAACAAAGTCACAGACCTTCCTTCTGTTTTCCCAGGATGGGCTGTCAGTTCATTCTCTTTCAAAGCTCCACAGTCTCGGGATTGAACGTAAAGGAGTCAACCTGAGATGAGTGTGAAAATCTTATAATGCAAACTCACTCAACCCCAAATACTTCTGCTCAGACAGCGCATTAGGTTTTGTAGTAAAATCTTATGGTTGCCCTATGGAACAGTCAGTGGAAATTTCTGATCAGGAATTCACTGCATTTTCACCCCATTCGTCTTCGGCAGGTAATTTGCTGGCGATTGACATCCTTTCCCGGGGAATGTGTGGTGTTTCCGGGTGCACTTCTCATGACCTGTTGGCTATGGAAGTTGCCGATTTGCTGGTCGTTTTCACTGATATTATACTGATGAGTTTTCGTTATTATTATTACCCGTGATCTTTCCTGGACATCACTCCTGTATGCAATGTTATTGGGATCCTGTTACGCACAAGCACTGACAGCTCTGTCCGGTTCACTGTCACTTTCTCCTTTGATCGATTTGTGACTATTTGCTGCCAGGAGCTGAAAACAAAATATTGCACTGAGAAAACTGCGACTGTCATTCTAGCGACAACCTGCACCCTGTTCAGTTTGAGAAACTTCCCCTTCTATTTTCAAAATGAACCGGGGGTGAAAATCCACAAGCACCCCACTTGTTCCCACACCGTGAAATTATATTTTTAAGTCAGCCCCATGACATGTGTGTCACTACCTGGGCCCAGCATTTATTGCCCCGTCCCCAGTTGCCCCCTTCAGAAGTTGGCAGTGAGTTGCCTTCCTTTACTGCTGTGTTGTGTGTTGGCCCACAACGTTGCTAAGGAGGGAATTCCAGGATTCTGACCCAGTGATGCTGAGGGCACTGTGATATATTTCACAGTCAGGATGGTGAGTGTTTGAGAGGGGAATTTATAGGGTATGGTGTTCAAATGTACCTGCTGCCCTTGCCCTTCCAGATGGAAGTGGGTCGTG